>NC_050528.1:13521435-13568159 GCF_002922805.2 Oryzias melastigma
ATATAGTCAGCAGTGCGTTTATTCAGTTCACTGAGGTGTCTCATGAGTTCGCAGTGGCTCATGTGACTCCAAGCAGCCTCTCTGTGATGCAGACTGTGATTGGTGTTGGAATGGCCAAAAAAACCTTGCATCCATCTGGGTTCTGAGGGTGGATTCTCCAGATGCACCAGCTGTTAAATGTATTTCTGTCCATTTTCTGGAGAAACATACATTACAAGGCAGTATTGCTGATATAATCCATGTGGAGGTGCTGAAAGAGCTCAACAGGTGCAGGAAATGAACCCTGTCTTGTTTTGACAGCACCTTTGTCTTAAGCAGATAATACAAGCATGAACATGTTTTTGTGGAGCTTTCTGAAAGCAAAAAGCAACACAATTTATACTCCAATAATTACAAATTATTGTAATAATACCTACTAATCATCACTGCTTCTTCAAACTGTCAACACTGAACTATTTCCTTATACTCCATGCCGCTAGGTGGCAGTAGGAGATTCAAGTCGCAGTTCAAATGTTTGTTTTTTTTATTTCCGGTTTTGAAGCTAGCCTTTTAGCTCATGGTTTAGCTGTGTCTGCGGAAATATTTCCAGTTTTTAATGAAAGTATCCTCGGATAACTTGCAATCTTATGGAAATCTCCAGGAAGCAACGACCGAACTCCCAAAGAATCGGTATATGTTATTTTATTATAAAATTAATGCATCGCGAAATAACTACACATCTACTGAACTATTGAGCTCCCTTATAATAATGAAGAATAGCAAACAAAAGGTTTGATAAAGCGGAAAAAAATCAAATATAACAAACCAATTATGAAAAATAGCACTTATCAATAAAAAAGTAAGGATTCGTGGAAAAAAACAGAACATTTGAAGACTTTTAAAAATGTAATTACATGATTTGTGTGTGCGCGCAACGCTTTTCAATGAATTATGTCCTCTTCGTTTTATCTATTTATTTTTTTAATGAGAAAAAAACATTCAGGTTCTAAAATCTGTAAGGTTGTTTCTGCGAAATCAAAAATGTTGACAAATACAGTTTTGGTATGTTTCAGTCTTTTTCTGTTTTGAAAAGAGATCTTTGTTTTTCTGCGGTTTTTGCTTCTAGATGCTCAACGACAACATGCCTGTGAGGAGGATGAGGATGAATGGCAGCACTGTCGCCAGGAGAGACACTCCAGTCTGGACCAAGCAGATCCAGAATCTCCACAGATCAAAGAGGAAGTGTTCAGCGATCAGGACGAAGAGGAGCTGCTCCCGAATCAAGAGGATGTTGTGAAGGTGGAGTTCAAGACCGAAAGTGAAGAAGCATCTGAGGACGGTGAGTTCAAGGAAGAGGCGGTTCAACAAACTGGATGTAAAATATGATCAAGATGTCTGTGGTAAAGCTGGACAGAACAGATATGTAAATTCTAACTGACAGAGAAATCCCTCATGTTTCCATCTTAAGTTAAAGACAATGAGCCCCTGTAGTGAAAGTACTCAGGAAGGATCAGTTTTTAAGCTCAGTTAGTGTATATAGAGACCTGGACAAACCGAGGCAACATCACCCATAGAAAATGCCTTACCTCTGGCTCCAGCGAAATGATTCCAATTCAGTAACCGTTTTTCCGAGATACGGACGTCGCCATCTTGAAGCCAGACGAGAGTGATTGGTCAGAGTCTGTCTAAATCCACGTTTCTAGGGCAACTACAGTCGCTAACCACGTTCCACGTGCACACCCCTTCCACTGAAAGCAGTTCAGGAGAATCTGCCAATCAAACATCCGGGGTGGGGGCCAGCGGGCATCACATGCTTTTATTGAGGCCACGCCCCCTCAGAGGAGATTTTGCAGAGGAAGGCTTCCGATCAACTTGAAAAATGGCTTTTTAAGACATTTAGGTTGTGGTATTTTGATTAAAAGCATCATAATCATAATTAAAGCACTACTGGTAACATTTTTTTAATAAAAAATTGTCACAGGGACTTTAAAAATATACAGGGGGGTAAAGATAGAATGACTCGACATAAAAAGTAAGTCCCATTTCCCCCTCTTATATCACAGCAGTTCCATTTCTTTTGTCTGTCATTTAAACTTTGACCTCCCAAACCTCCTTAAGTCCGATCAGGTAAGTTAGGCTCCACCTGTAATCAAACAGAACTCAAATAAGTTCAAATTCTTGTCATTCTCATTCAGGTGTTAACTGTACCATACATATGGTTATTCTTCATGTTTTATTTCCAATGCTTTGTTAAGTGCATTTTAAACTATTTAGAGAGCTGCCAACTCATCTGTCCCTTCAGACTTTTAACATGAATCTCTGTCCTCTGGGTTGTAAAAATATCAATCAGACCACAGGTTTGAGGCCAGTGTGTGTGTGTGTTTTTAATAAAATACTTTGTTTCCCTTTTCTCACTTCAAGTATTTAACTTATTCTTCTGTTGTCATTTTTCACAGATGCTCCACAACTTTGTTTACGCATTCAGCAAGAAGAGGAGGAGGAAGTCGAGGAAAGGAGCTTCAGTGAGGAGGAACCAGAGCTTCTGCAGATTAAAGAGGAGCAGGAAGAGCTTTGTATCAGTGGGGACAAGGAGCAGTTGGAACTGAAGCAGGAGACTGATGCCTCCATGGTTACTGGGTATGATCAGGAAAAGATGGACTTCAAATCAGAACCATGTGAGAGCCCAGTTCCGATCCGAGACAGTGATTTTGTGACAGTCATCCTGGACAGTCCTTCACATGAGAGCTCACATTCCTGCGACACATGTGGAAAAGTCTTTGCTCAACGTCGCAGTTTGATAACTCACATGAGAATACACACAGGTGAGAAGCCCTACTCGTGTGATACATGTGGAAAAAGGTTCCTGGAATCGTCAACGTTAACTGTCCACAAGAGAACGCACACAGGCGAGAAGCCCTACGTTTGTGATACGTGCGGAAAAAGTTTTAGTCAGAGTTGCTACATGGCTGTGCATAGGAGAACACACACAGGTGAGAGGCCTTATTGCTGCAAAACATGTGGAAAGTCCTTCTCTGCCTCCTACAAGCTGACTGTCCATAACAGGAGTCACACCGGCGAGAGGCCCTATTCCTGTGAAATATGTGGTAAAGACTTTCGGGACAGTTACGGCATGACCAAACACATGAAGACTCACACAGTCGAGAGGCTGTTTTCCTGCAAAATATGTGGGAAAGGGTTCAATCAAAGCAGATATCTGGCTGTTCATATGACCATTCACACAACTGAAAAGCCTTTTTCTTGTGAAATATGCCAAAAAACGTACAGCTACGCTTACATTCTGACTAAGCACATGAGGACTCACACAGGTGAGAGGCCTTTTTCATGTGAAACCTGTGGAAAAAGTTTCTATGATTCTTCTTCGTTAACAGTCCACATGAGAACGCACACGGGTGAAAAGCCTTTTTCCTGCGAGATATGCGGAAAGGGTTTCAGTGCATCTTCCAGACTAACCATACACATGAGAACACACACAGGTGAAAAGCCTTTTTCCTGTGAGAAATGCGGAAAAAGCTTCAGCCACGGCCAGAGTTTGACCGTGCACATGAGGACACACACGGGTGAGAGGCCTTTTTCCTGTGATATTTGTGGAAAATCATTCAGCCTAAAGAGTTATTTGAAAGTCCACAAGAGAACTCACACAGGTGAGAAGCCCTTCTCTTGTGAAATATGCAAAAAGGCTTTCAGCCACGCTTGCAGTTTAAACATTCACATGGAGTCTCACACAATTGAGAGGCTGCATTACTGTAAAGTATGTAAAAAAGGCTTTAATCAAAGGACTGCTTTGACAGACCACATGAAATCACACAAATGAAATCAACTTTTTTTCCAAGGAAAAGCAGTTTTAATGTATATTCTCTATACAGTTGACAATTACACATAAAACACAAAATGAATATGTTTATTGATTTTGATTTGTGTGAGAATTTTGTGTTTTTAAAGAAAAACAGTAGTACTATTTGCTGCTTTTGTGTGTTAACATCTCCCCTAATGTCTTGAGACAAAACATTAACAAATTTGAGATTTACCATTAAACATGTATCAAGGTTCAGACATTTTTTAAACTAAAGTTTAGCTTTAGTTTTGCATCTGCAAATGAGAATATAATCACCCATCTATCCATTTTCTTAACACAGTTTCCCTTTTGGGGGCTACCGGCCTGTCAGTCTAACCAGGCTACTGTTGGACAAAGCCAGGTCCCCCATGAACAGGTCGCCACCCTCGCAAACATAGAGTTCATAAAGGTGCCTGAATTCTGTGAACATCCTCACCATTTTTTGGCTTTCATTTAAAGTCTTTTTTGTGTGTGTACATTTATTAATATGGGCTTCATGAAAAAAATTCTAGATTTGATTGGAAAACCAAGAATTTAGGATTCTTCTATTTTAAAGAATGGCATTTTTCTTTCTTATTTGCAAGTCATAATACACAGCCTTTGTGATGTTAAAGCGTCTTCAATTCATTTCAATTTTAACATGAAACTAAAACAGTTGTATTAGGTGGACAAAAAAAATTAACTGTTTGTTTTGGACTGGAAACGTATTTCTGATAATAAAAATCTTGCACATTTTGTTTTAGATGTTTTTGATACACTACAAACACAAAAGAGCATATTTCACTTGAAGTGTATACTTTTTTTCTATATTCTGATTCTGATGTTACTTGCCACATAGATCTGCTTGAAAACTTGTCTTTTTGATTTAAATAAATAAAATCGAAGTTGAGCACGTATCTAACTTTATCACAAGAGGGAGGCAAAGTTAAGTTTTTACTCATTTAACTGTATAGCAGGGTTCAACCCTCTTGAAAGCAGAAGAATGAGAGACAAGTGAAAGTTAAAATATGAAAATTGATATTCACGTTTAAGGTGAACCTGTCAGAATTACTTATATAAGTTATGATTCCACCTTTGAAAGGTGCATAGCAGTATTTATCATACGGGGATTTAAAAAACAAACTAAATTTGAAGCTTTAGTGCAGAAAATTGTGCTGTTAAAATATTTTTTATCTTTTTACTTTCTAACATGTATATAATGGAACATACACTAAGGTGTAAGCAGAGAAAAGTAAAAATCCTTGCAAAAATTGTGAACTGCTTTACTATTTACACTCCACACCAGTAGGGGGCAGTCTTCTGTTTAACTCCACAAGTCGTTATCTTCCGGATTAAGCTGTTTGTTTATGTATCTAGGTGCCGAATAGATGTTCATCATTCTCCTGTAAATAGACTTTGACCAGATGCTATACCTATGGATATTTTTGGAAATCAAGAATCCGATTTCTGCAGACTTGGTATGTTATTCATTTAGAGTCTAAATGATACTTAAATACCTACATTCACGAGCTGTGACCAAAGGCATAACGATGATAACATACAACATAACGTAAACTGGAGTGTATTTGAATTTTAAATTATTACGTTTTGGGGGGGAAAACTATATTTTAGATCTGAAGAGGATTTTAAAATTATGATTATAATAAATTAAGCTGAGGGTGATGGTTGTAGTCATCATGAAAATAAACTTATGTTCATAATTGTATTTGTGTCGTTCCTCTGTTCATTTACACACAATCTATGGTCTTTATG
Source organism: Oryzias melastigma (assembly GCF_002922805.2). Classification (NCBI taxonomy): domain Eukaryota; kingdom Metazoa; phylum Chordata; class Actinopteri; order Beloniformes; family Adrianichthyidae; genus Oryzias; species Oryzias melastigma. Next base: position 13,527,020 of record NC_050528.1, read on the forward strand.
TTTTCCCTCTGTCATGTGATTTTATTATTGAGCTCTTGAGTGAGTAGTTTAGGTTCCGAGAGCTCTGCTCCTACTGTCAGCACAGTCCAGTTCCCAAACAAAACAAGGATCTTCTAACTTTTTCTTCTTCGCCTAACCCCCCTTTCACTATAATAATAACAATAATAATAATAATAATAATAATAATAATAATACAGTGGAGACCACATGACACTGAGTAATTTACTTTCTCTAAAAGTGCATTTTGTATACATCCTAAAGTTTAGACTGAGACCACCTGTTTCTCCATGTGACAGGCTCCTTCTGCTTTCTGACTATGAAGAACTCTCTGGTTTCTCTGCCTTTTGCTATGTATGGGGGAAAACCGGCTGGTTGAAACAAGTGCTTTTTTATTTGATCTTGCTATAAGGGAAACTGAGTCTTTTTCAGAAAAGCACATCTGATGAGATCCAGGCAATAACTGATTTTAAGATATTCATTCATCTCAGTAGTCAAATAGTTTTTACAGTACAGCAGCAACACATAGGGACCTCATAATAAAAAAAATACAAATTTTACTGGTTTTATATGAGTAAATATGTTAAATTAAGAAAAAAGTTCAAAACATGTCAACTTTATTAATCCAATTAAAGACCCACTCCAATGAAAATTGTGTTTTTAAAATGTTCTTGCAACATTTTTCTCATTTTTTGAGGGCATGTATGTGATTAGATAAAATTGTGTTTCTGATCATTTCTTTATTCAAATCGTTGTGAATCAGGAGCTGTAAGCTAACGGGAGAGAATATAAACAAAGGCTTAATGAGTTCAGCCTTATTACCCTGCCAGTAATCCTGCCCTCAACTCGGAAGGAAATTTCTGATTAACTGCTGCCGCTCTGCAGAAACTATGTCTTAGAAAATGACAGATTTTTTGATTTTGGCTAAAAAATTGCATATTTGTAATTAATAGACCAGTGGGATTGTATTAAAAAAAGATCAAATATAATTGGAGCAGGACTCCAAAATATATCATTGTTACTTCTTCAATCATAAGTTTTCCATTTGTACTTCTGTTGTTTCTTCCCACAGATGTTCCACAGCTGCATGTATGCAAGAAGAATGAAGTTAAGGAAAGGAGCTCCATACAGGAGGAACTAGAACCTTCAATAAATAAAGAGGAAGAGGAGGAACTTCGCAGCAACCCAGAAGAAGAAGAGCAGGATATCAAGCCAGACAAAATATTTATAATCCAGGTAGAAGGTGAGCCACATCCTCTTTAAACGTCACAGAGAAACTAACTAATTCTTAAAACAAATTTTGTTTTGGGTTAACACAAAAATAAGATGCTGTCAATGTAAACGATTTTATGAATTATTTAATCACAATGTTGGTTTCCTGTTTCATCAGTATTACATTGTAGTGTTCATTTATTTATTGATATTCGCAAGTTATCATAGGAATAACATATGAAGTGAAAAACACCAGGATCTGAAATCAGGCTGCTGTATCAAGTAGAATTAGAGATGAAAATGTGGTTGTTGTGTAAATGTTTGACTATGTGTTGACAAGAAGAGTTCTGTTCAGTCTGTTTTTGGTTTAAAGGAACTGTTCTTACTTTCTCACATGACTGTGTAAATAAACTGTGGAGAATATGAACAAATGCTGTAATTATAGAATTACACTGATTCATGTTTTTTGTCCGTTAGGAAATGGGGTCTGTCTGGTTTAATCTTTCACATGTTTTACTAGTTTTCTCCTGACTCTTTGTTCCTCAGAGAAACACATTTGTAAGGAGGAGACGGATGATGAGCAGCTTCTCTGGAAGCAGGAGAGGAGCTCCAATCTGGATGAGGAGGAACCAGAGCTTCAACACATCAAAGCGGAGCAGCAGGAGTACTTCATCAGTGAGGGAGGAGAACTGCTTGAACAGAAGCAGGAGACTGATGCTTTTACAGTCACAGAGCATGATCAGGAAAGGATGGACTACAAACCAAGTGAGAGTCCAGATCTGGAAGAAAACACTCCGATCAGAAACAGCCATCACTTTGAGCATTTAGGCAACTCTTCAACATTAGAGAATCACTGTCAAATAGATATAGAGGAAGTCTTGGATGTTCTGAAATGTTCAGTTTGTGGAAAAACCTTCACTCAATCATATCTGAATCACTCTCAAGTGAAGCAACTTGATGTAATCCACTCTGGAGTGACTCTAGGCCTTTGTGAACCCTGCAGAAACAGACTGGATCAAGGTGATGCTGTGACCATCCAGCTCGACACTCCTTCGGACAAGAGGTCACATTTCTGCAAAGTGTGTGGAAAAGTTTTTATGGGCCGAGGTAAATTGATGACTCATATGAAAATACACACAGGTGAGAGGCCTTTTTCATGTGAAACATGTGGCAAAAGTTTTATTCAAAGGAGCGATTTGACTGTCCATACAAGAACTCACACAGGTGAAAAGCCATTTTCTTGTGAAATTTGTGAAAAAGCTTTTAGTTATGCTCAAGGTTTGAACACACATTTAAGGACTCACACTAATGAAAGGCCTTACTCTTGTGAAATATGTGGAAAGAATTTCATTCGAAATAGTAACCTGACAGACCACATGAGGACCCACACAGGTGAGAAGCCCTTTACCTGTCAAATATGCCGAAAAGCTTTCCGTCATGCTTACAGTTTGACACAGCACATGAGAACTCATACAGGTGAGAAGCCTTTTTCTTGTGAAGTATGCCAAAAAGCTTTCCGCCATGCTTATGGTTTAGCCTACCACATGAGCACCCACACAGGTGAAAGGCGGCACTCTTGTAAAACGTGTGGAAAAAGTTTTTTTGCATCCTCTTCTTTAACCGTCCACATGAAGAATCACACAAATGAGAAGATTTGTTGTTGTAAATTATGTGGGATATGTTTTGACGAAGGTGGTGCTTTGACTGCTCATATGAAAGTTCACAAAGCTGAGAAACCATAGTTTTATACTATAGATAAAATGTATTTTCGTGCAATCTCCAGGAATGAAGCAAAATGTTGAAACAGCACTGTGTTTTTATAAAAGTTATAAATATTTTCTACATAGTAGAGACATTTATCAGTATTCATAAAAATGGAAAATACATTTCTCATATGGAGATTTTTTGGCTATTAGTTGAATTGTGTAAGACTTCTGCATTCAAGTATTGTACTGAAAGTACAAAAGTATTTTCTTTTTTTAAAATTTATGATTAAAAGTTTCATGCATGTTTTTAAAAATATGTAATAAACAGAGCTATAATAAACTGCTGATGAAGATTGAAAATGCTCTTTAAATATGCTTACATTTCACTTGGTGGAACCAAGCTGTAAATTAGCTAAAAATAAAACATAAACATCATTATGGTCTGCTGTTTTTAAAGGCTTTAAATAAGCATGTGTAAAACTGTCAATCACAATAACTCAAATAATGCTTCAAGCCAGAGGAAAACAAAAGTTTTGTCTATGTCAACAGCATAGCATCCAAGTTATGAGCACATTTTTTAGAGTGCAAAGAAGGGTGTATTTTTCACATGAGAAAAAAGTTACTCATCTCTAAGTTGATTTACACACAAAATATTACATTTTTTTTCGACAGTCATAAATATAAAAAAGGTTTAACAGACTATAAACTATATATGCTCTGCAGCAATAAAAGTCATTCTTATAGTTTAATTGGTAGTTTAAGCAGAATTGAATCCTGTTTTAATAGAAAGTCAATATCCCCTACCCTCTGAAGCATTAGAATAGTGAAGCAGATTGTAGTGTTTTTCATGACCTCAAAGTAAATGACATTCACCCATCCTCGTTCGGTTAAATATTTTTTTTCTAATTAAGTTATATTTATTATTCCGTACAAAAACGTACTGAATTTTTATTAATTTCCTTAATTCTTCAACTGTTTAAAACCTTTTTGTTTTTATCTGTCATATTAGTGCTCAATCGATTCTAAAAAGGTAGAAATACAGAACTAAATGATTGTTCAGATGACTTATTTTTTTTTATCATCCGTATCGCTAGGGGGCGGTGTAATCTCTAGTCTGCAAAAAGTCCCAGTTTCCGGTTTTACCCTAGTTTCTTTTGTCAGAAAGAAATCCACCTTTTTTGTTGTTTACACTGATGGAAATCCTCAAATATGGAGAACCAAATTACACAGTCGGTATGTCACTCCAAATGCTCGATAGATGACAACAACATGTGATCTTTGACTCGCTGACTCACGATTTAAGGCTATAATGAAGCAGCGAACAGAGATTTAAATGGCTCAAATTTAAACGAGTTAAGGGTATTTTTGAGTTGTGCTACTTTTCATTGTACTGGTGTACTATTATGTTTTGTATTGTATTTTTACCAAGCGTTCAGTTATTTCAATGTATTGTTCAATTAGAGAAAAATGTGATTAAGGGTGTTTAGTGCTGAATATGAAAGAATGATCCAGTGATAATCAGCAGTCCATTTCTGTCTCTCCAGACACCAATCATTCATTTTAGGGGTAATAAATTGGCAAATCTGTATGATTGTCTCTTCTGAATAATTGAGCTTACAAAGTTTTAAAATCTGAAAACGTTTTGTTAGTAATTATCAAACAAACAGGTGCTGCCATGTTTATTGATTTAACTAAATAATCATATTTGAAAAAAAAAAGTTATTTTTGTAAATCATTTGCTTCTATTTTATTGTTTCTTCTCACAGATGTTCCACAGCTGCATGTCCCTGAGGATGAGGAGGAGAGATCCTTTCTGGATCAGGATCAGCCAGAGCCTCCACAGATCAAAGAGGAAGAGGAGGAGGAACTTTCCAGCAGCCAGGAGGAAGAGCACCTGTTACTGAAGCAGGAGATCAAATCTGAAAGGGATGAACTCTATGTAATCCAGTTTGAAGGTGAGTTTCATCCTTTGCTGAATATCAACAAAAAAAAAAAAGAAAAAATTGAAAACTACCATAGAAGATGAGAATATTTTCCCTCGAAACAGGTCTCCCAGCCACCAGTCCTTATATCTAATTTTTCCAATGTTTATACTAGTTTTCTCCTGAATCTTTGTTCCTGCAGACCCCTCAGAGAAACACATTTATAAAGAGGAGACGGATGATGAGCAGCAGCTTCTCTGGAAACAGGAGAGGAGGTCCAGTCTGGGTGAAGAGGAGCCAGAGCTTCCAGAGATCAAAGAGGAGTGGGAAGAGGTCTACATTATTGAGGAAGGAGAGCAGCTTGAACTGAAGCAGGAGAACGATGCTTTTATGCTCACTGAGCATGATCAGGAAAAGATGGACTCTGAAACAGAACCAAGTGAGAGTGCAGTTCTAGAAAAAAATAATCAGATCAAAAACAGTGATGCTGTGACTGTCCAGCTGAACCCTTCTTCAAATGAGAGCTTACATTGGTGTGGAACATGTGGAAAAGTTTTTACTCGACGTCGTAATTTAAGTGTTCACATGAGAATCCACACTCGTGAGAGGCCTTTATGTGAAATTTGTAAGAAAACCTTTTGTCACGCAGAGAGTTTGCTTCATCACATGAGAACTCACACAGGTGAGAGGCCTTTTACTTGTCCACTATGTGAAAAAGGTTTCATTAGAAGATGTCAATTACAAGTCCACCTCAGAACTCACACAGGTGCAAGGCCTTATACCTGTGAAGTATGTCAAAAAACTTACATCAGCAGTAGTTGCTTTAAAGTCCACATGAGAACTCACACAGGTGAAAGGCTTTTTACCTGTGAAGTGTGTGAAAAAAGTTTTACTACAACTGCTCAATTAAAAGTCCACATGAGAACTCACACAGGTGAGAAGCCTTTTACTTGTGAAGTTTGTGAAAAAAGTTTTGCTCATATTAGTCATTTAAATGTCCACATGAGAACTCACACAGGTGAGAGGCCTTTTTCTTGTGAAATATGTGAAAAGCGTTTCACTAAAAGTATTCACTTGAAAGTCCACATGAGAGTTCACACAGGTGAGAGGCCCTATACGTGTCAAACATGTGGGAAAAGTTATGCTCAAAGCAGTTATTTAATTGTCCACATGAGAGGTCACACAGGAGAGAGGCCTTATATTTGTAAAATATGTGGAAGAAGTTATACTCAAAGTAGTAAACTATCAGTTCATATGAAAAAGTCACACGCGTGAGAGGCCTCATACTTGTAAGATATAAAATACTAAATTAAAAGCCAACATGAGAGCTTGTACAAGTGAGAAACATTTTTCCATGAAATATACACAAAACCTTCTGTGATATTTGTGGTTTATCCCACATGAGCACCCACACAGGCATTCAAAACTTTCCCTCAAAGCTGTATTTTTTCCGTCTTTTGTTGTTCCCTGTGATGTGTTCCTTTTTTCTTAATAAAAGATAGCATAACAAGGAAACAAGCCATCTGTTGTAATGGTTTTTTTGTTTACGTTTAATTAAAAGTAAAGGAGAGAAATGCAGAAGAATTTAAAAGATGTTTCAACAGTGCCTGATACCATTTGTCAACCAAAGAGGGGGTAATGTGATGGTCTGGGGATGCTTTGGTGCTGTTTAGGGTAAAGAAGACTCCACTCCATTTTGCAATGCTGTGCTGTACCCTGTGGACGACACAAGCCAATTCTATCCTGCACCAGGACAATAACTCAAAGTGCACCTCCAGATTGTGCAAGGACTAGTTAGAGAAGAAGCAGGCAGCTGGTATTCTATCTGTGATGGAGTGGCCAGCGCAGTCACCAGATCTTGCTAGAACCCATTGAGCTGTTGTGGGAGCAGCTTTACTGTATGGTATGCAAGAAGTGCCCATCTAGACAATCTAACATGTGAGATGGGCTTCTAGAAGAGTGGCGTCAAATTTCTCCAGACTACCTCAAACTAGAATGCCAAGCAATGCTGTAATCGGTGCAAATAGAGGGTTCTTTGAAGAAAGCAAAATTTGAGGAAAATATTTATTATTTCAAATAAACATCATTATTTCTAACCATGTCAATGTCTTGATTATATTTTCTATGTATTGTACAACTCATTTGGTAAATAAAAGTGAGACTTTCCATGGAAAACACAAAACTGTCTAAGTAACCTCAACTTTTTGAAAGGTAGATTTTCTTTGGTGAGGAAAAACCTGTTCCAAAATTGTGTGGAGTGTGGACTGAAGTTATGAGTATGGATCATTTTCCAAGCAATATTTCATTAACTTTTGATAGTTGGATTGGTAATTTAATCAGATCGAGATTACATTTTTATGGAATATGGAATAACCACTACTTTTTATAAAAGATGCATCAGAATAGCGAAGCAGATTGTATGACTGTTTATTTACATTTTTTAGCCATTGCAATTTAATCATGTCATTCATCATGTCAAAGTCAATGATATGCATCCTTCCTCATTTGGTCTAACAGTATAATTTTTTAAATTAAGTGTTTATTAGTACATATAAAATAATAATGCATTTTATTAATTTCCTTAATGTCAGGGATAGCCTCATCATATGTTGGGTAAATTAATCTTGAGATGGTCTATATTTTGTTAATAACACTCTCGTAAAACATTGATTTTTTTTTGCAACTGTTTAAAATATTTTTGTATTTTTCTTTTATATGAGGGAAATTAGTGCAACATATTTTCTAAAAAAGATTAAAAAAAAATTAAGAACGAAATAAATGTTCGCATTGGTTGTTGTTGTTATTTACACTCCGTGCCGGTAGGGGGCGGTGTAATGTCATTTCTGGAAAAAGTCGTGGTTTCCGGTTTTTGTCAAATGAGTCTTAATTGCTGGTGTCTTTTGTCAGGAAAAAAAATCCATAATTTTCGTTGTAATCGACATTCAAATATGAATTTAAAGTGATGGATGTCTTTAAAAATGGAGAACCAAATTACGCAGCCGGTATGTTACTTAAAATGTCCAATAAATCAGAACATAATCCGATGTTTGACGTTGCAGACTCACGAACCAGAAATTTGATGAAGTGCTCTTTTTTAAACTGTAGTTAAGGGTGTTGTAGTTGAATGAAGCTTCCTAGGGTTACCAGTCATAATTTTATGAGTAAAACGATGATGGACTTGTAGGTTTGTTTGTTTTTTAGTTTGTCTCTGTAATCAAATCTAAAAACGTTTTCTTACTAATTACCAAACAAATAGCTGCTTCCTTTATTGTTACCTGAAATGAATAATCACATGTTTTTAAGGTTCTTGTTGTAAATAAGTTGCATCTTTTTAAAATGATCTGTTTTGATGTTGTTTCTTCTCACAGATTTTCCACTGCTGCGTGTCTTTAAGGATGAGGATGAGGAGGAGAGAACCTTTCTGGACCAGGAGCATCCAGATTCTCCACAGATCAAAGAGGAAGAGGAGGAGGAGGAACTCTGCAGCAGCCAGGAGGAAGAACAGCTGTTACTGAAGCAGGAGATCAAATCTGAAAGTGATGAACTATATGTAATCCAGTTTGAAGGTGAGTTTCATCCTCTGCTGAATATCAACAAAAAACAAAAACTACAATAGTAGGTGAGGACATTTAATTCCTAATATTTTCTTAGATTAATTTATATTGATATTTTAGATGAGTTATGGAGATTAAAGTTGACATTTTGTTGGATTTCTTTTTCAAGAGAGTATTTTTAAATTAAAGCAGACAATAAAATTAGGGTTGCCGTTATTTTATACAAGTACAAAAACTGATGAACATTCATGTTGACCACACGTAATGTATGTGGCCAAGATGTACATCGCTGGATTGCCCGCATATATTTTAAGTGTTTCCAAGGCTAAATAGTGTTGTTGGTCGCATGCATTTAAAATTAAAGTTAAACTTTAACTGTCGCACACCTAGGTGTGTAAATATTTTTAATGCAGTTGACCCATCCCCGGTGGAGCGGTGAGCTGCAGACAATCTGCAAACCACTCAGGAACCTTTTGGTGTATTTAACCCCGACCCTAACCATGATCCTAACCCTTCCTCCAGTCTCAGTGGCCAAGAAAGAAGTTCAACACTGGCTGCACTTATTTTGAAAAGTACAAGCGAATAGTTACTTTGATAAATTAAAGCCAATTTTGGCTGAGAAAACAGTATCAGAGGTACAGTAAATAATTTGAATGTGGTTATGTAATGTTTGAGAAAAGTTCTGTGCAAATACATTCTAGTTTTTCTTTATAGGAGCAACTCTGTCTTTTTCACGTTTGTGTAAATTCATGTGAGAGCAACTGTTTTCGAACAAACTGCACAGTCAGAGCCACAGTCAATCAGCAAATGTAATATTAAAGAAGCTCTAAAAGTTTTTAACAAGCTGCTTCTGTGATTACTGAAGACCCGAGGGCCATCCAATTACAAACAAAGCACTTCAAAGTCACACCTAGGGCCAATTTAAAGTAATCAATTAACCTATGAAGCATATTTTTGGATTATGGGAGGAATCTGATGGCCTGGAGACATCCTAGCTCCACATGAAAAGGTCCCAGTTGGGACTTGAACTGGGGTCTTCTCCCTGTGAGGTAAAAGCGTTAACCACTGTGGCTTTGTGCAGCCTCCAGGGGATGAATTGGGTGCACAATAGCAAGGGAGGTGGGGATCTGCTTATTGCCTGCTCAAGTGGAAGAGAGTCCTTATAACTTATAGTTTTCTCCTGAATCTTTGTTCCTGCAGACCCCTCAGAGAAACACATTTATAAAGAGGAGACGGATGATGAGCAGCAGCTTCTCTGGAAGCAAGAGAGGAGCTCCAGTCTGGGTGAAGAGGAACCAGAGCTTCCAGAGATCAAAGAAGAGTGGGAAGAGGTCTACGTCATTGAGGAAGGAGAGCAGCTTGAACTGAAGCAGGAGAATGATGCTTTTATGGTCACTGAGCGTGATCAGGAAAAGATGGACTCTGAAACAGAACCAAGTGAGAGTCCAGTTCTAGAAGAAAACACTCCGATCAAAAACAGTGATGCTGTGACTGTCCAGCTGAACCCTCCTTCAAATGAGAGCTTACATTGGTGTGGAACATGTGGAAAAGTTTTTACTCGACGTCGCAATTTAAGTGTTCACATGAGAATCCACACTCGTGAGAGGCCTTTATGTGAAATTTGTAAGAAAACCTTTTGTCACGCAGAGAGTTTGCTTCATCACATGAGAACTCACACAGGTGAGAGGCCTTTTACTTGTCCACTATGTGAAAAAGGTTTCATTAGAAGATGTCAATTACAAGTCCACCTCAGAACTCACACAGGTGCAAGGCCTTATACCTGTGAAGTATGTCAAAAAACTTACATCAATAGTAGTCACTTTAAAGTCCACATGAGAACTCACACAGGTGAAAGGCTTTTTACGTGTGAAGTGTGTGAAAAAAGTTTTACTACAACTGCTCAATTAAAAGTCCACATGAGAACTCACACAGGTGAGAAGCCTTTTACTTGTGAAGTTTGTGAAAAAAGTTTTGCCCAAATTTGTCAATTAAATGTCCACATGAGAACTCACACAGGTGAGAGGCCTTTTTCTTGTGAAATATGTGAAAAGCGTTTCATTAAAAGTATTCACTTGAAAGTCCACATGAGAGTTCACACAGGTGAGAGGCCCTATACGTGTCAAACATGTGGGAAAAGTTATGCTCAAAGCAGTTATTTAATTGTCCACATGAGAGGTCACACAGGAGAGAGGCCTTATATTTGTAAAATATGTGGAAGAAGTTATACTCAAAGTAGTAAACTATCAGTTCATATGAAAAAGTCACACGCGTGAGAGGCCTCATACTTGTAAAATATTAAAAAAAAGTTTCTATCAAAATAGATGAGGGAACGCACAGGTGAGGAAACGTTTTCATGTGAAATATACACAAAGCCACTTGTGATATTTGTGGTTTGTCCCACATGATCACCCATACAGGAAAGGTCACATTCAAAGTTTCCCTCAAAGTGTTCAGTGTATTTATTCTTTTCATGTATTGTTCTCTGTGATGTGGAACAGATTATATAAGAATTATTTTACTTCATTCTGTTCCAATTGTTCAAGCCTAAAGTATGTCTAATGTATGTTTCCTTGTAAAAAAAAGGCTTAACAATAAACAATTCATTCATTTTTGAATAAAAGCTAGTATAACAAAGAAGTACCACTTCTATGTTATTTGTTGTAAAGTTTTTTTCCTTAAGTTTTATGAAAAACAAAAGAACAACTTAAATAGAGCATTAAACCAAATATCTATTTAAAACAGAATCATCTTTAAATAACCTTTATATCAAATATTAAGTAAAGATGATTAATTAACATCTTTTAAAGGGAATAGGGGGCCCAAGTCTGGGTCTCCTAGTGCCAGTCCCCAGCCTGGATACAAGACAGGTTTGAGTCAGGAATGGTGTCTAGCATGTGAAACTGCCAAACTGAATTTGGAAATGGGCAGATCTCTAAGATTTTTAAATGTTGGGTAAGGCAAGGTTCCCTGTGAGTGTATCTTTTTTGTCTTTCTGTAGAACTCTTTTCCTGTCAGTTCTTCCCTTCAGAGTTTACCACAGCAAATCAGATTCTGCCACCTAACTCTGTCTTCAGCATCTTCCACTCTAACACCAGCCACCTTCATGTCTTCACTGCTTCCATAAACCTCCTGTTTGGTCTTCCTCTGACCCTCTTGTCTGGCAGCTCTAGACTCTGCATCCTTCAATCAATATATTCATTTTCTCTCTAGATGTGTCCAAACCATCTCAGTCTGGCCTCTTATCTCCAAAACCTCTAACATGTGCTGTCCCTCTGATGTATTCATTCCTGATCCTATCCATCCTGGTCACTCCCAAAGAGAACCTCAGCATCTTCATCTCTGCTACCTCCAGCTCTGCTTCCTGTCTTTTTGCTGAAGTCTCTAGGTCTCACCACAGTCTTGTACACCTTTCCTTTCATTTGTGCTGAAACTCTTCTGTCACACATCACACCTGACACTTTTCTCCACCCATTCTAACCTGCTTGCACTCTCCTCTTCACTTCTTTTCCACACTCTCCATTACTCTGTACTGTTGACCCTAAATACTTAAACTCCTCCACCTTCTTTATCTCTTCTCCCTGTAACCTCACTCTTCCACTCTGGTTCCTCTCATTCACACACATGTACTCTGTCTTACTGCGGCTAACCTTCATTCCTCTCCTTTCCAGGGCAAACCTCCACCTCTCTAACTCCACCTCCACCTGTTCCCTGCTCTCACTACAAATCACAATATCATCTGCAAACATCATAGTCCATGGTGATTCCTGTCTAACCTCATCCGTCAGTCTGTCCATCACCATTGCAAACAGGAAGGGGCTCAGAGCTGATCCCTGATGTAATCCCACCTCCACCTTGAACTCCTCTGTCACCCCTACAGCACACCTCACCACTGTCTTACAGCCCTCATACATGTCCTGCACTGCTCGGACATACTTCTCTGTCACTCCAGACTTCCTCATACAATACCATAGTTCCTCTCTGGGCACTCTGTCATAAGCTTTCTCCAGATCTACAAAGACACAGTGGAGCTCTCTCTGACCTTCTCTGTACTTCTCTATCAACATCCTCAAAGCAAATGTTGCATCTGTAGTGCTCTTTCTTGGCATGAAACCATACTGCTGCTCACAAATGTTCACTTCTGCTCTTAGTCTGGCTTCCACTACTCTTTCCCACACCTTCATTGTATGGCTCATCAGCTTTATTCCTCTGTAGTTACCACAAATCTTAACATCTCTCTAATTCTTGGTGTCTTGTCACCACCTAAGATCCTGTTGAACAACCCGGTCAAAAACTCCACTGGCTTCTCTCCTATGTTCTTCATTCATCAACTCTTCAAAGTATTCTTTCCATCTTTCCTTTACACCACTGACACCTGTCACCACATTACCATCCCTATCCTTGATCAGTCAATCAACTTTCTATCCTGATGAAATGTCAAGTTGACGTCTACCTGTCTCCCTGATCACATTAGCTGTAGTTATCCAGTCATCTGGAAGTACCTCCTGACCACCCATAACCTGCTTAAAATTCATGATACATACTTTCTTTTTCAGCTTCCCCTAATTTGTCCTCTTCTCTACCTTTGTCATTACTTTCTTCATCTTCATCACCAGAATCATCCTTCACAACTCCATCCTAACCTGTTCTTAGTAAGAAAGATAAATGTATATTCCTTAATAGACCCCCCCCCCCCCCCAAAAAAAACCCTTAACCACTTTCTGCAAAGAGATTATCTCTGAAGGCAGAGCTCTGCTTTTAACAGCAGAGAGGATCTCTTGTTAATAAAACATTCAGTAATGCAGTTAATGAGATGTTACACAACTTTTTATGGAGAAAAAAACCCAGTATCTACAAAAATTCTGTTGCTTTAAATTCCTCTGATAAAAGTTTTTTAAATTTGATTGATCTTGGCACACTTAAAGTAATCTGGATTAAGAAATATTTCAATAACCCCACATCTATTTGCAACTTTCTGTTTTTCAACGTTCCCCGTTCTGTATTTTCAAATTTAGGTGGCCCTAAGCCTTTGCTTTGCTGCAGTTATCCCTTTGAAACGTGTAAACTTTCATAAACAGGTTCTTGTTGCTTGAGTGTTGATCTACAAACACAACTTGTCTTCACAGAGCAGTTTATCTGGAGTAAGTAAAATTGCTTAAAAAAACCACAACACCGTTTTTACATGACTGGTTTAACAACTGGATTTTTGATCAGCCAATTACTGAAAGAACCTGGGTTGTTATATAATTACTCAGAATTTCTAATGAGATAAAACATTCCCATAGCTAGTGAAAAATTGGCTGTAGTGCTTGATTCCATACCGTCAAGGCTTTGCATGTTATTCATCAGTTTCCACAGTTCTTCTCCTTCGACACTCAATCCCCTGATGTGTCATGATCTCATCTAGATAGTTTTTGCTTTTCTTCCACTAAACATTTCAACCCAAAGATAAGAGCTTTATTACAGTATGATCTTGTTTCTGTTTCAGCAGCTACATTTCATTGGACCAGTGGAAAATGTCTGGTCATTTCCTCAAAAATGCTTTTAAACAAAGTCAAAGATATTTCATTCAAACTGATACAGACGTTTTATCCTTAAAAACATTATTTATCTAAATGTAAAGCTGATTTAAACACTACTTGCACTTTCTGCCAGGAGCAACCTAAAACGTTTTAGTATTTATTTTTATATTGTGAATTCACTTCTAAATTCTGGAAGAACATCCACAAAGTCATCACTAATTCTGATTGGCTGAATTTCAACTTTATTATGAAAAGTTTTTTTTTCTTTTCAGTATTATTATGTATTAATTTAAGGCAAACTGTAATATGCACAAAATAGAAATTGCAAATAAAAAGCCTGAACTTTACTACCTAAAAATTGAACCTCAGCAATGCTTGAAAACCATCAATCTGTCAAAAATACAAAGGCTGAAAAAACAGCTGTAGAGGTTTAGGATTATATACATGAACCACACTTTAGCTGTTATTTTTTTTATTATTATTAATTTAATTGTGTGGGTGGGTATGTGTATTTTATTGTAAGAACCCAGACCCATTTTTCCTTAAGAATAAATTTATGGGGAAAATACCATAAATCAAATGGACCACAGCACTGATGCTTTTCTGTTATGATGTCACCAGTTCTAATGCCCCCTTTTTTATTATTATTTTTACTTTTCAAATAATTCTAAATTATTTAAGAATAATTGTGCCTTAAGGATATTTTAGAACAATTTTGTCCTAAAAATGCTTTTGAGTTGTGCTGTGTTTTGTTGGAAGAAATGTTCTGATTAGTTGTAATTCACACTCCCTGACGCTAGAGGGCAGCTTAATGTCATTTCTGGAAAAAAAATCATAGTTTCCGGTTTTAGCCATAGACTGTATATTTACTGTCTGTTTTTAGCCCTAAGAAATCCTTGACAGTATTTAAGAACTCATTGCGTTCTCCAATACTGCCAGTATTATTAATTTTTCGCGTTTATGTCAGAAAAAAAGCCACAATTTTTGTTGTAACCGTGATTTAAACGGAAGTTTAGACTATGGAAGTCTTCAAGAATTACACAGCTGGTATGTATTTACAAATATCCGGTAATTGTTAACTCTATGGAATGTTCGACGTGTTGACCTACAATTATAAGACTATAATGAGGTGCTCACAATAATTATCTGAAATCGCGTATTTAGTCATTATTGGGGAAAAAAAGAAAGAAAAAAAACCAGCTGCTGCCTTGTTTGCAGCTGAAAGGAATTGTAATTTTTGTAAAAACAGGTTCTTCTTGTGACTCAGTCGCTTAATTTATATATATATATATATATATATATATATATATATATATATATATATATATATATATCCTTTTATAATGCTTTTTTTTCTTCTTCTCACAGATGTTCGTCAGCTGCGTGTCTTTAAGGAGGAAACGAAGGAGGAGAGATCCTTCCTGGATCAGGAGCAGCCAGAGCCTCCACAGAGGAAAAAGGAGGAGCAGCTGTTACTAAAGCAGGAGATCAAATCTGAATATGGTGAACTATTTGAAAACCAGTTTGAAGGTGAGTTAGGTGAGGTACTGAAAGAAATCAGTATCACCCAGATTTATGCATGCGTAATTCTTGATTTGTGTGTGAGTAATTTTTGATTTGTAACTCATAAAATACATTTTGTGCATTACAAAAAAAATACATAAAAAAAAAAATACACATGCACAAATTAAAATTACAACAGCTTGAAACTAATCACGCACTTAAATCTTTAAAAAAATACCCACGAATCACCTCTTACGCACACTCAAAGCCTCTGTTACGCACGAATCTGTCGGGAGACTTATTTCACATCTTAGGGATTAGTTTGTGAGTGATGTGTTCAAGTACTACTAGAATGCTAGGTAATCTGAGTTTTCTTATCAGCTGCTTTGAACTTAGATTGTGAATAATATCTGATAAAACTTGACATTTTCCCACTTTCTTAAACTGATATGCCCTATAACTAACACAAAAATGTCTAAACAAGCATTTTAAAAGCATTTATCCCTTTAAAAATATAAATATTTCCCAGAACTGATTGCCTCCTTTCTACATCCCTGCCCCTGACAGCTCCTCCGACATGGGGCTCTGTCCAAGTGCTGATCACTAGTCGCGGAGATAGTAAGCTGCGCCGAACCCTTCTAAACTCCCGCAGATCGTAGCTGGCCAGTGGGCTGATCAAGCCTCTCTGTCCTGTGGATGTTTAGAAGGGCCTCGTGATGCAATCGTCGTGTTCTGCCGCCGCATCCACCCTGAAGAAACTCCACAGGGAGACCACACCAGAAAAGCACTATACAAGTATACGCCATTTTTACTATGAAGGCAGGCTTGCTCCGTGTCTACAACATTGACGTGAAAAATGTGAAAACGTGACGTTCTATTTAGATGTCTATGGTCTACAGTCATGCCCACTACTCAGAGGTGAATTTCTGAATAACTTTGGGACTTTAAAATCCCCAATCATTTTTTGATATATTTCAAAATTGTTCCCAGTGGTCTTTTAATTATGACTTTTCCTATTTTAGCCACATTCAAAGAACCTGTGTCATTCTCTAGGACACAGTCTCTGCAGAGTGGCAAGATTTTAATAGAAATTTGCTTCTGTATTGTGGGCGGGACTGTTAGCGTGGAGTAAGCCTGCCCCTACTTCCTGTCATCCATCTGTTTACAAGCTCTTCCACAAACTTACACCCCATCACAACCTCAACCTGACATTACTGGTGCAAGAAAAATGGAAAGCAATATTAAAGCTATCCAGCCACATTGTTTTGAGCCAGATGCCGGCTTGTTTGATTAAAACAAAGACGTGCATGGATCTATTTGTCTGCAAATCGATGTATCAGAATGGAGCGGAGAAGGGAGTTTGTGGCTTGCCATATAAGGGTTCGATGTAGATTCCCAACAATTTGAATAAAGAAATACTCAGAAATTGTAAGTTTAAGCTTAATTTTCTGTAAATATACCTGCCAATGCCATCATGAGAAAAATGCTATAAGAACTTGTCTAAGGCACCAAAAACACAATTTTCATCTGATTGAGTCTTTAAGGAAAGGAGCGATCAAGTTAAAACTATTTCCTTTAGTTTATTCTTCACCAGCGGCTGGAAGCTGTTCTGTACTCAGACGTCTGGGTGACAGAGAGAAAAACATGACACATTTATGCATGACAGACACAAAGAGTTATGTTTCAACAATTCACAGCCCTAGGCTATTTAAACTCATCTTCAAGTGAACAAATTCTTGAAGCATAACTAACTCAGAAATGTTCAACCACAAAAGACACAAGATCCAATTTCCTCACAGCCATGGTTATTAACAACACAGACACGTGCACAACCCCAACACCCAGTTTTGGGAACTCTAAAAATGTAAACACACGAGAGCTTAAACAGGTGACGGGTCTCATACTTGTGCAATATGTGGAAGATACCTACACTAAAAGTAGTTATTTAACACTTTACATGAAAAAGCCTCTCAATACAGCAAAAAGGTAAATGTTAGTTATTATTAGTATCAATGAACCAAGATCAACGGTGAATCAGACAGCCAGCAACAAATTATAACATGAATTGATTTGTTGCTAAAAGTAATTAATAACACCCATAATTTTAATGTTGTTTCTTCTCGCAGATGTCCCACAGATGCATGTTTGCAAGGAGGAAAAGGAGAAGAGAACCTTTCTGGATCAGGAGCAGGTAGAGCCCCAACAGATGAAAAAGGAGGAGGAGGAGGAACTCTGCTGCAGTCAGCAGGAAGAACAGCTGTTTCTGAAGCAGGAGATCAAATCTGAATGTGATGAAATAGTTGCAATCCAGTTTGATGGTGAGTTTCCTCCTCTGCTGAATATCAACAACAAACAAACAAAAAAAAAACATCTCCAACTATTTCACAACAAAGAAATGTGGTTGTTAAGTAAAAATATTTGACCAACGGACCAACAGTCTGGTTCTTCTTTAAAGGATCTGTTCTTTCTTTTCCACCTTACTTTTTGTATGAATTAATGTTAGATCAGCTGTTATAAAACAAACCTGTTGAGAAATTATTGATTGCTTTTGTTATCTTGTTTTGTTGATTCATGGTAATGTCTGTTAGGAAACAGAGTCCCAACATCTCATGTTTCAGATGTTATCATAGTTTCCTCCTGAATCTTTGTTCCTGCAGATCTCTCAGAGAACAACATTTGTAAGGAGGAGACTGATGATGAGCAGCTTCTGTGGACGCAGGAGAGGAGCTTCAGTCTGGATGAAGAGGAACCTGACCCTCCACAGATCAAAGAGGAGTGGGAAGAGGTCTGCATTGGAGAGGAAGAAGAGCAATTTGAACTGAAGCAGGGGCCTGATGATGTTATGTTCACTGAGTGTGATCAGGAAAATGTGAACTCTGAACCAGAACCAAGAGAGAGTCCATTTCTCGAAGAAAACACTCAAAACAGAAACAATGATGCTGTGACTGTCCAGCTGGGCCCTCCTTTAGATGAGAGTTCTCTTAGGTGTGAAACATGTGGAAAGGTTTTTACTCGACGTCGTAATTTGAATGTTCACATGAAAATCCACACAGGTGAGAGGCCTTTTCAATGTGAAATTTGTGAAAAAGGTTTCATTCGAAGATGTCAATTACAAGTCCATATGAGAAGTCACACAGGTGAGAGGCCCTTTACCTGCGAAATATGTGAAAAAGGTTTTACTCAAAGTGGCCAACTACAAGTCCACTTGAGAACCCACACAGGTGAGAAGCCTTTTACTTGTGAAATATGTCACAAATGTTTTACTAAAAGTTTTCACTTAAAAGTCCACATGAGGACTCATACAGGAGAGAGGCCTTATACTTGTGAAATATGTGGAAAAAGTTATGCTCAAAGTAGTTATTTAACCGTCCACATGAAAACTCACGCAAGTGACAGATGTCATCCTTGTAAAATATGTGGAAAAAGTTACACCCAAAGTAGCTATTTAACAGTCCACATAAAAAAGGCACATACGTGAGAGGCCTTGTATTTGTAAAGTATGAAAAAAAGGTTTAAAGTATTGTCTTAAAACCTCACATAAGAACTCACAGGTAATGAATCATTTTTCTCGTGAAATATACACAAATTGTGATAATTGTGGCTTAGCCCACGAGTTCCTACATTGGTGACAATGAGGCTTTAGCCACTCATGTGAAAGTCATACATGAATAACCATAGTTCATATTCCATAAAGTGCTATCTGTTGAAACTACACTGTTCTGAAAACAGAAAAGTATTTTTTCTCTTGTGTGTGTGATTCATAGTTGCATACATATATCTAAAATATGTAATTAAACACAGCTATGGTAAAATACTGATGAAGATTAAAATTGTTTCATAAATTGGTTTAATTTTGAATTAAAATTTTAATAATGTGTAAATTCTTTGATGAAACACGATGGCTGTTGGTTTATTATTAATGTATTAGGAGTATTTAATTAATTTAAATCTAGACTATATTATGTTTGTGTTCCATTTTTTATCAGTAGAAAAAGAACAGGACTAAAGAACATCTAGAAGTAACAACTGAGAACAATTGAAAGTCTTGTTTTATTTACACTCTAGGTGGCTTGAGGACAGTAGTGTTTTCATACAGTATCTGAAAAAAGCCATCGTAGTTTCTGGTTTTAGATTTTACCTTCTGCTGTCACGTTACTCTTGGCTAAAAAGAGATATCGCTGTGTTTGATAGAGATCTCTTATCAAAAACAGAAAGCTTGTCAAGTCTGGTGGAAGGTATGCATCAGTGTTTGACAGCAGAGCCACTGTCAGTGTGTGAATGTGTTTGGGTGAATGGGACTCTGACTGTAAAGCATTTTTGACCTTCAAGGAAGGTAGGAAAGTCTTATACAAGTATACCCATTTTACCATTT
Source organism: Oryzias melastigma (assembly GCF_002922805.2). NCBI lineage: Eukaryota > Metazoa > Chordata > Actinopteri > Beloniformes > Adrianichthyidae > Oryzias > Oryzias melastigma. Next base: position 13,546,805 of record NC_050528.1, read on the forward strand.
ACCCAGCCTTCTCCCTTAAGATTTCAGATAAAATGAAAAAACGTATTAACTCCATTAACTTTAGTTTCATCTGGATAAATAATTACTCGAATTCACCGTTCTAATAGTGAGAAGTCAATTTCTACTGCATTAATGTGCCAGCTTAATTTTTTTGTTGTTTTTTGTTTTTTTGTGATTGACAAAATTCAAAATTACACAAGTAGCCTAACGTGGCATTGAATTTGAAACTAAAATTTGGCATACAAAAATTAAAAATAAATAAAGAAAAGACTTATATCGTAATCAATTCTCGAAAATGATATTCCTTTCCTTTTAGCTTAAATTCATTTTGCATTTTTAGTTGATTACTTTTCTCATTTTTCTATTTTATGCATCTTTTTGCTGCTTTAAGTGTCGAAGAGCTGAGGGGCGGGGCTTCTGACCTCTTTTACAGAAGGTGAAGTGACGTCACCAAACTTCCTGGTCCGCCATATTTGAAGACAAACGAACAGCAACAAGCAATAAATCAACTCGTTGCTTACCGAGTTAACTCTTTTCCGCGCAATTATGGTCAACACCTGTAGTGTGTATAGTTGCCACAATAAGAGGAGGTATGAATCAGATCGGGGATATTATAGATTACCTGCAGTCATCAACCGCCAGGGAGAAACAACAAAAAAATTGTCGATTGAGCGACGCAAGGAATGGCTGACGAGGCTGAATCTAAAGGACACAACTCAAACGAACCTAAGAGTTTGCTCGGATCATTTTGTCAAAGGTGAGTCAAGAGTTTTAAACTTTAGCTAAATGTGTTATAGTTTATGCATTTAAAAATCTGCTGGTGGGCTTTTGTTGCACTCTGCTCTTTACTGAAACAGCTCCTAAACTGTAACAGAAAAGTAACTCCATGTATGTTGCATCATTTTAATTTTACTTTTATACTGTTATACTTGAACGCCTCTCATCTCAACTCTTAATGATGAATAGACTAGTGACTAATTGTGTTATTAGGCACAGCATAAAAATACTGCATAACTACCTTTCATGTTTTGTTTTATTGTGTATCTTTTTTTTCCTTCTCTTTTTTTCCCAGGCAAGCCATCAATCCTTTATGATACAACCAACCCCGACTGGGCTCCTTCTCTAAACTTGGGGCATAACAATTCTAGCAATGCAGCTTCTGCTGTTGACCGTTTTGAAAGGAAGATGGCACAGGTCCTGAATGTGAAGAAAACAGCACCATCAGCAGCCTCGGCTCTCGTCAAACTCAGCACTGGCGAGGAGGAATGCCAACAAATGGAGACCTCTTGTGGACCAAATGAAAAGGAGATTCAAACTGGATTTAATAGCATGCCCTGTGAAATCAGCAGACTTTCATCTGAAAACAGTTCAATGAAAGGCAAGTGTGGCATTTTGCAGTGAAATGATGATTTAGTTGAAAGAAGATGATAGCAAAGTTAAATTCAACTCTGGTCTACGAAACGTCTTGCTTCTACATTATTTGTTTTAGTTTGTGAGTCAGCACATTAACTACTCTGGTGGCTGAGGTCTGACCGAGTTTCAGCTCCTTATGCCAACGCTGATGAGATGGAGACGAGGCTTAAGTGCTCAGAACCTCGGTTATAGATTCCATGTTTCTGAGTCACCTGTATTCAGGATATTTAGGTCTGTTGTTAACATAATGCACTCTAGTTCAAGATTCCTAGAAAAATGCCCTTCCAGAGAAGCACTCTTTGATACCATGCGAAAGTAGTTTTAACTAAACTCTAGAAAAGAAAGTAGCTGTTATTATTAAGGATGACTTGATCAGAATGCTTGTGTTTATTTGTTCTCCCCGTGCGTGCATGCATGACTTTATCTCGGCCCTCCAGCTTCATTCCGCAGTCCAAAGACATGCTTCTTAGGTTTACTGGCATCTCATTAGGTTTATTCCTAGGTGTGCATGGGAGTTGGTGCCTCTGCAAAAGACTGCCCATCTGTTTAGAGTGTACCCGCCTTTTTCCAACATAAGGGATTTAGTGGGTTATGAAAATGGACAGATGGATCTTTTTTTTTTTTTTTCAGTTGCATCTTTTTAAAATAATGATTTATATAACTTGGTTTATTGTTGTTGTTTTTTCCACAGGTGCTTCACTAATGTGTGTCTTCAAGAATAAGGTGGAAGAGCAGCCGGAGCCTCAACAAATCAAAGAAGAAGAGGAACTCTTCTGTAGCCAGAAGGAAGAGGAGCTGGTTCTGAAGCAGGAGATCACATCTGAGTGTAATGGAATATTTGTAACACAGTCTGAAGGTGAGTTTCATCCTCTGCTGAATATCATCAGGAACGGAACGAACAAAAAAAATCTTCTTCAAAGGAGATGTTGTTTCTTTTCCATGTGACTGTTTTGTTTGAATTAATGTTCGAGCAGCTGTTATGAAACAAAACTGTAGAGGATATCTATGAATTCTGTGATTATATTATTACATTGATCTATTTTAATGTCTGTTAGGGAACAAAGTAACAACATCTCATGTTTCAGAAGTTTACTCCTGAATCTTTGTTCCTGCAGATCTCCCAGAGAACAACATTTGTAAGGAGAAGACTGAAGCTGAGCTGCTTCTATGGAAGCAGGAGAGGAGCTCTTGTTTGGATGGTGAGGAGGAACCAGAGCTTCCACAGATCAAAGAGGAGTGGGAGGAAGTCAACATTATTGAGGAAGGAAAACGGCTGGATGGGCACCAGAAGACTGATGGGTTTATAGGCACTGAGCATTATCAGGAAAGCTTAAACTCCAACTCGGAACCAAGTGAGAGCCCAGATTTAGAAGACAACGCTCAGATCGCAGACTGTGACTATGTGGCTGACCAGCTGGATCCTCCTTCAGATGAGATCACAGACAGTGACTATGTGACTGTCCAGCTGGATCCTCCTTCAGATGAGAGCTCACATTTCTGTGAAATATGTGGAAAATTTTATATTCGAAGGTATAATTTGAAAAATCACATGAAAACACACAAAGGTACGAAGACTGTTTTCCGTAAAATATGCCCAAAGCCTTCTGTGATGTATCTGGTTTGGCCTACCACATGAACATGAAAGGTGTCATTTCTGTAAAACATATTAGTATTTTTTTCTTTTCTTTTTTTTTTGCATCTTCTACATTAATTTTCCACATGAAAAGTCACAAAACTGAAAAGGTTATTTGCTGTGGTATGTGGAATATGTTTTAATAAAAATAACTTTTATACCACTTTTGTGACAGTTCACACATTTGAAGAAACACAGTTTTGTGTAAAAATTGGTAGAGAATGAGAGTGTAAAGATCCTGTGGGACTTCCAGATTCAGATTCAGGGTGGTAAGGGTGAACCAACCAGGCATTCAGGTGATGGTTAAAGAACAGAAGAAAAGTAATGGTAACATCAGGAGGAAGGAACAGGAAAAACTGGAGAACGCTTGCAAAGTGAAGATGGTAATTGGAGTGCTCAGGGCAGTAACCCCTAAACTCCAGCAGATCCCTGGAAAGACCTCAGACATCTGTGGAGGAGCCTCAAGTTCCCAGGCCTCTGATGGAAGCCCAGAACTTCGGGTGACAAGCAGACGGCCCCCTACTTCAGCACCACAGCTACCCCTTAAAATAATCAAACTACTTGACTTACATGTGCTCCATAAAACTAAAGTTCCACTCTGATTACCTTTTGATTTTTTGCAAAAGTGTTCCTAGTGATCTTTTAATTATAATTACATGGCCAAAATAAAAAGACACTTGTTGTTTTCTAGAACATAGTTTCTGCAGAGAAGTTCACTAGAAATTCACTTCTGAAATGTGGGTGGTATTTAAGGCATGGAGTAAAGGCTCCCACATTTCCCATTTTCACTTGGTTCACACTCGCCTCCGCTATCTTATAGCCTCTCACAGAACAAACTAACATTAGCGGTGCAACAAAAATGGTAAGCAATATTAGAGCTTTCCTGCTGTACAAGTTTGAGCCAGATGCCAGCTCAGACGAAGAAAACAAAGACGTACTCGGATCTATTTGTCTACAAGTGGATGAACCAGAGTATAGTGCAGCAGGGGGCTTGTGGCCTGCCACTTACAGTTTTTATGGAACAAGCTTTTTCAAACAGATTTTTTTTCCTCTGCTCCTGTTTGACCACAATCTGAATAAAGAAATAATTGAAAACACAATTTTTATCTAAATCTTTTGTCATATGTCCTTATATATGTCATTCATAAGAAAAATCCCACAAGAACATGTTAAAAACATTTTTACATTGCAGGTGGTCTTGTTGAGTTCATTGGTGGATTTGTCCAGGACCCTCCTTCATTACCAAGGTCTTCAGTAATTTCAACTTCTTAAAACTTCTATTGCTTGTTTTCTACCAATTAATTACATTTATATTAATTTGTTTCATTAGCAAAAAAAATAAATAAAATAAAGAGAAGAAATACATTTTTGATATGTTTTGAATCACTGACATAGCTCTGGGAATAACAGTTTTTTGTTTTGTATCAATAATTGATTAAAAAGCAGCGTTTGAAAACCACAGAAATGAACAAGATTATGTTGGTAAAAAGACATAAAATCGATCAAGAAGTTAGTAATCGGCTTGTGGCAAACTGCCAGTCTTTGCCTTTTTATGTACATGCGGTGCAAACAAAAAGATGTCCAATCACAAGCTTCTTGCTTCTACAAAGTCAGGTCAATTGTGACCTGATTGGGATGTGGGTCATGAGCACTAAACATAAGATAACCCTTTTTATTCCCAGCACTGCAAACAATACCTAACCTAAATCAGTTAATAGTCCCAAAATAACAGGTTTAAATGTTTGAAGCTGTTATGTTAAAGAATTTTTTGTTTTTATCGATTAACATAAAAAGCACCAGTAAGATATAAATGAATTTCCCTGTTTGAAGGCACGCATTATCATTTATAGTTTTAAATGCCAAATTAATACCATATATTGTATTGATTTTTGAAAAAGAACTGTATCGTATCATCAAAGATTTAGCTAAGGCTTTGATATAGTGATTTGTGGACCATGTATTGAGGGAAAAAAATTAATAATAACTTGTATTTCTTATGTTCATGTTTTCCACAGTGGTCAAAAAGTAAAGATAATTGTGTTTTTTATTTAGAGTTTTGTTGTGTTCTTACATTGTATTTTTATAAAGCTATATTTTTTGCTCCGTATTCTTCAAATGTTCAATTAAAATAAATAAATAAATAAATAAATAAATAAAAAATGAGTTGTTATTACCCTCCGTGTCGCTAGGGGGCAGTTTAATCCCACGCCTGGAAAAAGTCCCAGTTTCCGGTTTTGGCCTTATGAATATTAATTGTTAGCGTCCTTTGTCAGTGCAAATCCACAATTTTCGTTATAATCGTTATGTAAACATAAGTTTAGACTAATGGAAGTCCTCAAGAATGGAGAACCAACTTTCACAGCCGGTATGTAATTCCAAAAGTCCGACAAATGAGAACAAAAGCGATGCTTGACTTGCTGACTCACGATTTCAGGCTATAAGATGCAGCGCAGAGAGCTTTGAGAAAGGGTACATATTTACGGTGATCTGGGGTGTTTACTGCTGCATTTGAAAAAAAAAGAAAGAAAGAAAAGAAAAAAAACGTATCGTGGTAATCAGTCCATTAGCTAGACTTGAGATTTAATAAATTGTTGAGGAAAAATTGGAAAGAAGTCATTTTTTTTATAGTTGACAGCAGATTGACAGTTGGGTTAACAAGACTGTATTTAATCATTTGACCACAACCTGATATTCGGGCTTTACATTATCTGATTGAGACAGATTGTTAAAGATGCTTCAATTTTAAGGGGGGATAAAGTGGAAAATGCTAGTTTAAATCATTATTGATGTATAATATACAAAGTAATGAATTGTATGAGTAAAGAATGGTCAGATTTTTGTTTGTCTTCTCTTCTGAATGATTAATTTTAGAAAAGTTATCACCTCTGAAAACATTTGGCAAGTAATTATCAAACAAACAGCTGCTGCCTTGTTTGTTAACTGAAATAAATAATATTTGAAAAAGATTGTGTTTGTGAATCAGTTATATATTTATTAGAGCTGTGAACATTAATGAGTTAACACATGTGATTAATCAAAACGAATTAATGCGTTAAGATTTATTAATGCAAATTAATCAAAAAAACCTTCGCTTTAACTCTGCGATTCAGGCTTCCACGACTTGTGTTAAAACTTTTCGTCTGGTATTACCCCACTTATATCATAGTCATTTACAAAATAAATAAATATTTAATCAGTTTTTAGCTCTTTATTCCTGATTTTTTTTTGGTTTAGATCCCTTTTTTACAAAACGCAGACTATATGATCCATGGTCCTTTGCCATTTTCTACAAATACATTTTACCTGGTAAAACATTTTGTTTCATCACAAAATTGCAATTAATCAGATTTTTTTTAAATCCATTGACAGCACTAACAAAAAATAAATGCTCTAAATGTAGAGTTTTTTGTGTGATTTCATATTGGGATTTTTCGCAGATAATAAGTGGTCGGCAAATACTGTAAAAAAAAAAATGATTGCGATTAGTCCTGATTAATTTTTTTCAAGTTTACTATTATCAGTTTGTTTTTTTAATTGATTCCCGGCCATAATACTTATTTATGTCATTTGATTCAATATTGCTTCTTATCGCAGATGTTCCACATCTGCATGTCCATGATGAAGAGGAAAGAAGAACCTTTCTGCATCAGGAGCAGCCAGAGTCTCCTCTGATCAAAGAGGAAGAAGAGGAGGAGGAACTCTGCAGCAGCCAGGATGAAGAGCAGCTGTTACTGAAGCAGGAGATCAAATCTGAATGTGGAGAAATTGTTGTAGTCCAGTTTGATGGTAAGTTTCATCCTCTGCTGAATATCAACAACAAACTGAAAACTACCAAAGAAGATAAAACTTTTTAATTCTTAATACTTGCCTTAGATGATTTATAATTGATAGTTTAGATGAGTTATTGAGAATAAAGGTGAAACTTTGTTGGATTTCTTTTTTAAGTGTATATTTTTTATACAATTGACAACAAATAAAAGCAAAATTTGCCAAGAAAACAGCATCAGAGATGCAGTAAATATTGAGAATGTGGTTGTGTAAATGTTTGTTTTCATGTATATGAGAACATTTTAGTAAAAATACGTTCTCAAATACATTTTTTTCCACAGCTGTTTGTGTTAATTAATGTTAGAACTGCTGTTACAAAACAAATCTCTGGAGAAAATGAATTCATGCTGTGATTATATTATTACTATTATATTTTTAAAGAAATATACCTTTTTTTGGGTCACAGAGACCAGGTCCAGGGCCACAACCAACTTCACTATTAACATGCAGTATGATTTTGTTCAATCTCTGCAAATCTCTATCTCACTCTGACATTAGAAAATTCATATTAAAAAAGCTCTAGAAGTTTTTAACAAGCTACTGCTGTGATTACTAAAGACTTTGTTGATGACATCTGGTTCAGAAATGTTGGGCTGGATAGCTCCAATATTGTTTGCTATTATTGTTGCATAGGTATTGTTAGGTTGAGCTAGTGGGATAGAGCTTAGACAAAGGAATGGTGGGAAATAAAGCCAGGCTTATTCCGCACCAACTCTCCCACCACCAAGTATCTCTGATGAACTCAGCAACTTTCCTCTCTGGTCATCTTTTGATGTGTTTCAAAAGCGTTCCCAGTGGTCTTTTAATTATGGTTATGGTGTTTTAAGGTATAGTCCAAAAAACTGTGTTAGGCTATAGTTTTTGCAGAGTAGTTAATTAAAAAGTCTGTCCCTTCATTCATCTGGTTACTAGCTCTGCTGCTAGCTTTCAACCCCTGAAAACCTCAACCAGACATTATTGGTCCAACAAAAATGGTGAGCAATATTAAAGCTATTCAATCGCATGGTCTTGAGCCAGATGCCAGCTTAGTTAGGAAGATGAAGACGTACTGGGATCTAGTTGTCTAATGAAAGCGATCGAATGGAGCAAAGCAGGGAGCTTGTGGTCTGCTTATTTCTTATTGTAGGTTTTTTGTTGGTGGTCCTGATTCGCAACAATTTGAATAAAGAAATCCTCAGAAATGCAGTTTTAAGTTTACATTTTTACATAGGCCCTCTATCATTCAAAAGCCGCCACAAGAACATGTTAAAAATACAAATTTTACATTACTGTGTCTTTAAGAAAATGCTAGATTTATGATTTCATGCTTGAAAATATTGTATTATTATTTTTTACTATCCCTCAGACATGTAGAATCTAGATAGGAAAATCCCACATTACACTTATTCATGTTTTATGTCTGATAGAAAAGAGTTCTTGCATCTAATGTTTAAGAAGTTTTTACTAGTTTCCTTCTGAATCTTTTGACTTGCAGACCTCTCAGAGAAACATGTCTATCAGGAGGAGACTGATGATGAGCAGCTACACTGGAATCAGGCCAGGAGCTTCAGTCTGGATGAAGAGGAACCTGAGCTTCCACAGATAAAGGAAGAGTGGGAAGAGCACTTCGTCAGTGAGGAAGGGGAGCAGCTTGAACTGAAGCGGGAAAATGATGCTTTTATGATCACTGAGTATGATCAGGAAAAGATGAAGTCCAAACCAGAACCAAGTGGGAACACAAGTCTGGAGGAAAATGCTCAGATCGGAGAAAGTAATTCTGTGACTGTCCAGCAGGACACTTCTTCACATGACAGCCTTTTTTGGTGTGGAACATGTGGAAAAGTTTTTAATCGACGACGCAGTTTGACTGATCACATGAGAATCCACACGCGTGAAAGGCTTCCTTGTGAAATTTGTGAAAAAACCTTTTGCCACGCAAACAGTTTGCTCTGTCACATGAGAACTCACACAGGTGAGAGGCCTTTTATTTGTGAAGTATGTGAAAAAGGTTTTATTAAAAGGATTTACTTAAAGATGCACATGAGAACTCACACAGGTGAAAGGCCTTATACCTGTGAAGTATGTGAAAAAACATTCGTTAGAAGTTGTCACTTTAAAATCCACATGAGAACTCACACAGGTGAGAAGCCTTTCACATGTGAAATATGTGCAAAAAGTTTCATTAGAAGATGTCAATTAAATGTTCACATGAGAACTCACACAGGTGAGAGGCCTTTTTCTTGTGAAATATGTGAAAAAAGTTTCACTCAAAGTTGTCAACTACAAGTCCACTTGAGAACTCACACAGGTGAACGGCCTTTCAGCTGTGAACTATGTGAAAAAAGTTTCACTAAAAGTATTCACTTGAAAGTCCACATGAGAGCTCACACAGGAGAGAGGCCCTATACTTGTGAAACATGTGGCAAAAGTTACGCTCAAAGTAGTTATTTAACTGTCCACATGAAAACTCACACAAGTGAAAGGCCTTATACTTGTAAAATATGTGGAAAAAGTTACACTCAAAGTTGTCATTTATCACTTCACATGAAAAAAGCTCATTCAGGTGAGAAGCCTCTTACTTGTAAAGTATGATAAAAGTTTTAAAGTACTTCCTCAAGATTTCATTGGAAAACTCACACCTGTTTCTCCTGAAATATACTCAAAGATTACATGAGTAAAATGGGTGAAAGGTGTTATTTTGTATAAAGTGTAAAGTTTTTTTTCCATCTTCTCCATTAACTATCTACAAAAGAAATCACAAAATTGTAAATATTTGTTGTAAATTATGTGGAATCTGTTTTAATGAAAGGGATGCTTTGACTGCTAACTTGAGAGTTCACACATCTGAAGAACCATGGTTTACAATCCAAATACTAAAGTTAATATTCAGTCGTCTGATTGTTACAAAAAGTGCCAACTGTTGAAACTGACTGCACCATGTTCTGAAAATAGAAAGGTATTTTTTTTCTTTTATGTGTAAATAATAGTTCCATACATGTATTTAAAATATGTAATTAAACACAGCTATGATGAACTACTCAAGAAGACTGAAATTGTTTGTCTCAATTTTTGTTATAAGTTCAACCTAAGTTTAGACTGATGGATGTCTTCACGAATGGAGAACCAAACTCGGTATGTAATTCCAAATGTCAGATGAATAAGAACAGCGTTCCATTTTGATTAACTTACTTACTTTTGAGCAAAAATGAAGCAGCGATGATCCAGCTGGAAAAAAGCAGCTTGAATCAGTTATTAAGCATTATAGACCAGTGTCATACTCGTCTTTTATATTTAAATACAATTTAAGAGAAACTAGTTCTTAACCATCTAACTGACCTTTTAAATGATAGTGCTATCATCACTCCAGCCATAAAGTCTATACACTGGCTGCCTGTCAGCTTCAGGACTGATTTTACGACTCTCCTTCTATGTCTTAATGGATTGGGACCTTCCTATTTATCAGATCTCCTCGGTCACTATGAACCCTCCACAACTCTCAGATCATCAAGTTCGTCTCCCTTATCTATACCCACTATGTTATGGATATTGTTTCTTCTCACAGGTGCTTCACAGCTGTGTGTCTGTAAGGATGAGGTGGAAAAGGAGGAGAGGGGCACCTGCTTCAGGAGCATCCAGAGCCTCCACAGATTAAAGAGGAAGAGGAGGAGAAACTCTGTAGCAGCCAGGAGGAAGAGCATCTGTTACTGAAGGAGGAGATCAAATCTGAATGAACTATTTGTAATCAAGATTGAAGGTGAGCCTGATCCTCAACTGAACTGCTTTTATTACATGAATTCAGTGATTCATGTGGATGCTTGTTGAGGAAGAGAATCTCAACATCTAGAGCAGGGGTCAGTGACGTTTATGACATGAGTGCCAATTAGAAATTTTCTCCTTAACAACTGTGCCATCACCAGATATATTGCAAACTCCATTGTCGTTCACCCTCCAGCCTCTCCAGCCAGGGATCTCGACACAGAATCAGTTTTCGCTCATTCACACAGCTGGTTAGGCAGAGCGTTTTACGCCCTTCCTGACACAATCCTTTATCATAAAGGTATGGAGAGATCAAGTTAGGCAGCAGTGTGAAGGGTCTTGTCTAAGGACTCTCACTGGATTTTAGCTCCTTGCGCCCTGGGAACTGAACCAGGTCCTACAGCAGCCAACTGAGTTATCCAGCCTCTTACAACTATGATGTGAACTTTATAGAAACAGAAAGGGATATACAAAATTAAATTCAAGGTCATAAAATAATAACAAGAAAAAAAATTTCAGTTCATGAACTAAATGTATCCGTCAAACGAATATAAGGGACAAAAGAAAAGAAAATATGTTCATTTTTGCTGTTATTACCCTCCGTGTCGCTAGGGGGCGGTTTAATGTCAAGTTTAGCAAAAAGTCCTTGTTTCCGGTTTAGCCTTATGAATATTAATTGTTAGCCTCTTTTGTCAGAAAAAACTCCGCGATTTTCGTTGTAATCGTCATTTAAACAAAAGTTTGGAGTGATGGAAGTCATCAAGAACGGAGAACTAAATTGCACAGCCGGTATGTAACTCCAAATGCTCAACAAATACAGCAAAAGCGATGTTTGACTTGGTGACTCACGATTTAAGACTAAAGATGCAGCGAAGAGAGCTTTGAAAGTGCTCTACTTCTAAGTGGTTTGATGTGTCTTTGCATTTTAAAGAAACTTGTAGTGGTGCGTAGTTCATTTCTGCTTCCGCAGAAACCAATCGGGAATTTCAGGAGTAATAAATTGATTTTTAAAAAAAAAAAAAAATTATGTCATTTCTGAATAATTAAATGTACAAAGTTATCAAATCTGAAAACGTTTAGTTAGTATTATCAAACAAACAACTGCTGCCATGTTTGTTAACTGAAATAAATAATCACATTTTTAAAAATAATATTTATGTAATCAGTTGCATGTAATAAAAACTATAATTATGTCATCTGGTTTAACATTGCTTCATATCCCAGATGTTCCACAGCTGCATGTCCATGAGGAGGAGAGGAGAACCTTTCTGGATCAGGAGGAGCCAGAGTCTCCTCAGATTAAGGAGGAAGAGGAGGAGGAACTCTGCAGCAGCCAGGATGAAGAACCGCTGTTACTGAAGCAGGAGATCGAATCTGAATGTGGAGAAATTGTTGTAGTCCAGTTTGATGGTGAGTTTCATCCTCTGCTGAATATCAACAAAAACTAAAAGCTAACATAGAAGATGAAGCCATTTGATTCCTAAAACTTGCTTACATTATTGTTTTGTTTTTGTTTTTACTGAAATTTTAGATGAAATGTCTAATAGGTAACAGAGTTCTTACATCTAATGTTTCAGATGTTTTTACTACTTTTCACCTGAATCTTCTTACCTGCAGACCTCTCAGAGAAACAAGAGAGGAGCTCCAGTCTGGATGAAGAGGAACCTGAGCTTCAACAGATCAAAGAGGAACAGGAGGAGCACTTTGTCAGTGAGAAAGGAGAGCAGCTTGAACTGAAGCAGGAAAATGATGCTTTTATGGTCACTGAGCATGATCAGGAAAAGATGGAGTCCAAACCAGGACCAAGTGGGAATCCAGGCCTGGAGGAAAATGCTCAGATCAAAAACAGTGAGAGTTTACATTGGTGTGGAACATGTGGAAAAGTTTTTATGCGACGTCGTAATTTGACAATTCACATGAGAATCCACACACGTGAAAGGCCTTCTTGTGAAATTTGTAAGAAAACTTTTTGCCACACAAACAGTTTGCTCTGTCACATGAGAACTCACACAGGTGAGAGGCCTTTTATTTGTGAAGTATGCGAAAAAGGTTTCATAAAAAGTATTCACTTAAAAGTCCATATGAGAACTCACACAGGTGAAAGGCCATTTACCTGTGAGGTGTGTGAAAAAACCTTCATTAAAAGTAGTCACTTTAAAGTCCACATGAGAACTCACACAGGTGAGAGGCCTTTCACCTGTGAAGTGTGTGAAAAAGGTTTCATTAAAAGTTGGCAATTACAAGTCCACATGAGAACTCACACCGGTGAAAGGCCTTTTTCTTGTGAACTATGTGAAAAAAGTTTCACTCAAAGTTGTCAACTACAAGTCCATATGAGAACCCACACAGGTGAACGGCCTTTCATTTGTGAAATATGTGAAAAAAGTTTCACTAAAAGTATTCACTTAAAAGTCCACATGAGAGCTCACACAGGAGAGAGGCCTTTTTCTTGTGAAATATGTGGAAAAAGTTATACCCAAAGTAGTCATTTAGCAGTCCACATGAAAACTCACACGGGTGAGAGGCCTTATACTTGTGAAATTTGTGAAAAAAGTTTTATTAAAAGTAGTCACTTTAAAGTCCACATGAAAACTCATACAGGTGAGAAGCCTCTTACTTGTAAAGTATGATAAAAGTTTCAAAGTACTACTTGAAAAACCCACATGAGAACTCACAGGTGAGAAACCTGGTTCTCCTGAAATATAGTCTTCTGTGACATTTGTGGTCACTCAGGTAAAAGGTGTCATTTTATAAGTTTTTTTTTACCATCTTCTACATCTATCATCAAAAGAAATGAAACAAATGCAAATATTCTTGATGTAAATTATGTAGAATCTGTTTTAATCAAAATGATTCTTTGACCGCTGATCTGAAAGTTTACACATCCGAGGAACCATAGTTTTTATAATCCAAAAAGTAAAAATGTTTTCTGTCTCTGGATTGTTCCAAAAAGTGCCAACTCTTGAAACTGCACCATGTTCTGAAAATAGAATTGTTTTTTTTTTTCTTTTATGTGTGATTAATAGTTGCATACATGTATCTAAACATATGTAATTAAAGATGGATATGGTAAACTACTCACTAAGATTGAAATGGTTTATTGAATGTTTTTACGTTTTAAACATGTGAACCGGTTGAAAATGCTGATGGTGTTACTACAAAAAGAAAATGTGTGTGGAACACTCAACATACAAAGATGGTCTTTGCGACTTGTCGGTTTTCTTGAGAAGTTACAAGAGAGAAAACCATCAAGATCCTTTCCAGAGTGACTGCAAAACACTGTGGACACTGTGGGCCAGAAAGGAAAAAATAATAAACCATTACAAATCATTATTCAGTTGGGGATGAGAACGATTCAGCACCATGTTTGGAAGATGTCAAGAGATGGCATGTGATATAGCAGAAATCTCCAAAGAACTGAACTGAAAGAAGACAGAACAGAAACCCATCAGCACCTTTTGCCAAGAGTAGAAGAGGATTTTTTGAATGATGGTTATGCAGTAATTGATTGTCATGACTTTACAGAATGAACAAACAGTTTCCTCTGACAAAATTTTATGGAAAAAGACAACTTATAAACTAAGTGTGTCCTAATGGTTTTCCAAACTGCTGTCGAATGGAGTCACCATTAAACAATAAAAACATAACCCACTCGTACTACTGTGGAGGGAGTATTTAACAAAACAAGTGCAGGAACCTTTGACACCAGAGGCACAGACTGGCATTTTAGCAAAATAGAAATCTTTCGTAACCCTTATGCTTACGTTAAAAGTGGGGTCATCTGGAACCCACAAGACAGCACACGGAACTGTTTCTTTCAAGGATTATTTTTTTGTCTTCATTGGTGTTCGTTTAATGCTGATCTCTATAGGAAAAAACCGCCATGCCAAGCAGCATAATGGGCTGTTCTTGACAGAAAAAAAACCTGCACTAAGCAGCTTCTGAAGCTGCACTTAGAAAAAAAAAAAGTGCAGAGCAGTGTTTGAGGCTGTGCTGAGCAGAAAGAAATCCTGTGCTTAGCAATGTTTGAGGCTCCCCTCAGTGCTCACCGGGTTCAACCTGGAAGCACTGAACAAGTGAGTGTAAACTGTTTTCTTTCTCAGTATGCACATAGTACTGATAATGATCTTGATTTTTGGAAATCTCAGTTTGGCTGTGGAAACATTTCGATGTGTTTATACAACTGAAAAGGTAATTGTTGTGGGTGATCTTACCGTGGCACCAGATAAAAAGCAGCACAGATATCCAACTCAACATTACTGTCATCGCTTTAACAAAGCGAATTGTCTAATTTCAATATTAGAAAAACTGCTATTGAAGTAGGAAAGGTATTGGCTAACAAGAGACAAGATCCGACTGAAATAATCTTCAAAATAAACATGTTAAGTAATTTAGGTCAGCAGAATGAGGAAAATGTCATTTAAATAAACCATTTAGAATTTTAATTAGATAACTTCTACAGGAAAAAAAGAGCATCCATTTGTTCAAAAGCAAAATGTATTGAAATAGATACATGACTTCAAGTATTTGGACAAATGTGTAAATTCTTTATTAATAAAGCATGATGGAGTGTGGTTGATTAATCATATTATTATGTGTAATTAATACATTCAGATCTAGACTGTATTATTTTCGAATTCCGTTATTATTTTATCTGTTCTATAATAATAATAAATATTATTGGTGGTAGTAGTGGTAGTAGTAGAGGAAAACTAAGCTAGTAAAACAAGGATTTGTTTAATTTACACTCCCTGTCGCTAGAGGGCAGTGTAGTGTTAGCATGACAGAAACAGTCGTTCTAGTTTCCGGTTTTAACTGTAGTTCAGCTCCTACTGCCGAAACATTTCCACATTTTGTGTGATAATCAACATTTAAATGGAGAATTAGATTGATGGCAGTTTTCAGGAATGGAGAGCCAAACTGCAGAGTTGGTATGTATCTTAAAATGCACGATCAATTAGAATAAAATACGATGCTTGACGAGCTGAGTCACAATTAAGGCTATTCCTGAACCAGATAGGAAAAGGTATTTGCTGCTAAATAAATTTGAAATAAACTCAGTTTTGAGTGACTCTGTGTGCCTATGTAGATACAGAAACAAGTTGCAGAGTGCAACTGGGCTTTTCTTCAGTGGGTCTTAAGATTCTGTAAATGAAGAGCTAGAAAGTGAATGATTGCTTGTTGACACCAATTTGACAGCTGGTTAAATAAAATAAACATTTTGGAATCAACATCAACTAAAAATCTGACTTTACATTATCTGATGGATGAGGAGAGATTGTTAAAGATACTGTAAGTCAAGGAAACGATAATAAAGTTAGCTTTACCTACTTTTGTTAAATACACATAATCTATTTGTTCCTAATGGTATATTGATATAAATGTTCTATCGAAAAAAAATACTACCTTTTTAAAAATATTCCTTAATTTCATCTGATTTTTCTGACAGATGTTCCACAGCTGCATGTATGTAAGGAGGAGGAAAAAAACACCTGCTTTTGTCAGGAGCAGCCACACATTAAAAAAGAAGAGGAAGAGGAGGAGGAACTCTGCAGCAGCCAGGAGGAAGAGCAGCTGTTACTGAAGCAGGAAATCAAATCTGAATGTGATGAACTATTTGTAATCCAGTTTGAAGGTGAGTTTCATCCTCTGCTGAATATCAACAACAAACTGCAAATCATAGAAATAAATGCTTATGTTTGCTTTGACAATTATTAATTGTAATTTTAAATGACTTATTGAGAGCAATGCTGGAACTGAAGCATTTCTATTTTAGAAACACTTAAAAAGTCTATCTCAAGTAAAAGTCTCCAGTATCATTATTTATTATTATTTTTAAAGGAATTTTTTGTATTCAAATTCCTAATTTTTCTGTAATTTTCGAGCATGTTTTTAGGATTTTCCTATACTTATATTTTCCATTTTCTAACATAAACCACAGTTGAAAATAAAAGAAAGCTATTCTAATTCATCATGTGTTGTCATATTTTATTCTATTTTTTATGATAAATACTTTTTATTGGATATATTATATCAAGTAAAAATTACCCAGCAAAATGAAGGTGTAACTTTTTATAGTGAAAGTGTTCTAGGGTTAAAGGAGCTACTCTTTCATTACCATGATTGGATTTAAGTTAATGTCAGAGCATTTGGTATGCAGTGAAACTGTGGAAAAATGAATGTTTGTTGTGGTGTATACTTTAATGTCTGTTAAGGAATAGAGTCCTAAAATCTAATGTTTGAGATTTTTTTCATATTTTTCTCTCGTATCTTTGTTCCTGCAGATCTCTCAGAGAAACATATTTGTGAAGAGGAGACTGATGATGAGCAGCATCTCTGGAAACAGGAGAGGAGCTCCAGTCTGGATGAGGAGGAACAAGAGCTTCCAGAGATCAAAGAGGAGCAGGAGGAGCACTTCATCAATGAAGGAGAGCAACAGTTCAAATTAAAGCAGGAGACTGAGGATTTTATGGTCGCTGAGCATGATCAGGATAGGATAGACTCCAAACCAGAACCAAGTGAGAGTCCAGATCTGGAAGAAAACACTCGGATCAGAAACAGTGATGCTGTGACTGTCCAGGAGGACTCTCCTTCACATGAAAGCTCCCATTTCTGTGAAACTTGTGGAAAAGTTTTTACTCGACGTGCGAATTTGAAAGCTCACTTGAGAATACACACAGGAGATAAGTCATATTCCTGTAGATTATGTGGAAGAAGTTATTTTCAAAGGAGTGATTTGACTGTTCATATGAGGAAACACACAGGTGAAAAGCCATTTGTGTGTGAAGTCTGCGGAAAGGGTTTCATTCAAAGCAGTGACTTGACTATCCATATCCGAACTCACACAGGTGAAAAGCCTTTTTCTTGCGACATATGCCAGACCACTTTTAGTCACGCTCACAGTTTGACTCACCACATGAGCACCCACACGGGTGAAAAGCCACATTCGTGTGACACGTGTGGCAAAAGTTATGTTCAGAGGAGCGATTTGACTGTTCACATGAGAATACATACAGGGGAGCGGCCTTATATTTGTAAAACATGTGGAAAAAGCTTCAGTCGGTGTAACTATTTGACGGATCATATGAGAATACACACGGGGGAAAAGAGATACTCCTGTGGAACTTGTGGAAAAAGCTTCACTAAGTCCTGCAGCTTAACCCTTCATGTTCGGACTCACACAGGTGAGAAGCCCTTCTCGTGCAGCGTGTGTGGAAAAAGCTTCACAACATCCTCCACACTGACTCTCCATGTAAGGACTCACACAGGTGAGAAGCCTTTCGCCTGTGAGATTTGCAAGAAGGCTTTCACCCAGGCAAAGAGTTTGACTGAGCACATGAGAACTCACACAGGAGAGAGGCCTTTTACTTGTAAAATATGCCAGAAGACTTTCAGCCAGGCTAATAGCCTGACCTATCACATGAGAACTCACACAGGTGAAAGGCCGTTTACTTGTCAAGTGTGTGAAAAGAGTTTTACTCAAAGTAGTATCCTAAAAGCTCACACCAGGACCCACACGGGCGAGAGGCCTTTTTCTTGTGAAATGTGCGGAAAGGGTTTCAAACGAAACAGTTCCTTGAAGGATCACATGAGAACTCACACAGGTGAGCGGCCTTTTTTCTGCAAGTCGTGTGGAAAAAGTTTCAGTCGGAATGATTCTTTAACTGCTCACTTGAGGACTCACACAGATTTATATGTAGGAAACGTGTAAGAAAAAGTTATGCCTTCTTCAAATGACAAACAGCAGGATTATGTCTCTGTGCAGAAAAGTTCAGTTCGTGAAACCTCCCCTGAAGATTTGTTTCTGTTTTTCTATTTTGTCAAGAATTTGCACAATAAAAGAATTAAGGCTATAAAACATTTTAAGAGTTATGATTTCAACTCTTTCTTTTTACATATCTTGTTTGTCTTCATCCACAGAGAGCATGTGATGTAGCCAGTGAATAATCCATCCATCCATCCATTTTCTTGACCGCTTCTTCCCTTTCGGGGTCACGGGGGTGCCGGAGCCTATCCCGGCTACTGAAGGGCGAAGGCGGGGTACACCCTGGACAGGTCGCCAGTCTGTTGCAGGGCCTCAATCACACACCCATTCACACCTAGGGGCAATTTAGAGTCACCAATTAACCTATGAAGCATGTTTTTGGACGGTGGGAGGAAGCCGGAGTCCCCGGTGAAAACCCACGCATGCACGGGGAGAACATGCAAACTCCACACGGAAAGGTCCCAGCCGGGAGTCGAACCGGGGCCTTCTCGCTGTGAGGCAAGAGCGCTAACCACTGCGCCACCGTGCAGCCCCCAGTGAATAATCATGTGTTTCAAATGTTTGAAAATACTATTTGTAAGTCTGACCTTAGTGTTGAACAGAGGTGTCAAACTCAGTTGCACAAGGGGCTAAAATCCAAAACAGACCTCAGGTCTGTTTAGGATTCAAGCCTTTGAGGAAGAACCATTCCAACATTTGATTCTGTCAGCGGTCCTTTTGGATTTACTTACATTTATCCCTTTTTGTCGAGATAAAAGGAGCATTTGGGTGCAAAGCGCCCCCCGCACGTGCACCAGCAGCTTGTCTCTTCACATGCGCTGCCACGTTACAGTCTGATCAGATGCACGTGAGAAGCGCGTTCAGCTGTATTTAAAATAAATAACCATCCTAACAAGAGAACAGCTGGATCTTTTTTCTGTTTGAAAATACGTCCAGGTCCTTTCAAGTTTGTCTCGATCTCCTCAGACGGCTGCATCTAATTCAGGCTGCAAGCTGGAAAAGTGAAGAAGATGAAACTTTGGTTGGTGATTTTATGCGCATATATGCAACTTATAATTTATAAGCTACAATCAAAACAGTGAAAAAAAGAAAAAAGAACGTTAAACAGACAAAAAAGTCCAAAGCACATAACCTCAGAGTGAAATCTATTTCTACAGAGTAAATCCTCATCTAAAAATGTCAACAACATGCGCCTCTTGCTGTTTTAAACTGCTGCATCGGTACATTCCATTGAGGGAAACAACAGTAGAACAATGACTGGTAGGTACATTGTTGAATTGTAAAGTAGGTGTTAAAAGGTCTTCACGGACCCATTGATGAAGTCTGCTCCATTGGCTACCCGTCATCTGTCACTCAAACCCCCAGACGTTCGACGTCAGACCCACAAACGTTTATTGAGCCACCTGATTGGTCAATTTATAACTCTAATAACTTGTGATTGGTCAATTTATAACTCTAATAACTTGTGATAATGGAAAAAAAAATCTTTAAAAACATAGGATTAGAAAAAAGAAGTTAAGCAGAAAGCAGCAGAGGAAGAATGATTATTCTGACATATAAAATGAAATAACTGTCTATTTGTCAATGTAAGTCAATGGGACTTTGGCCTTTTTGCAACCCGGTGGTACTTCCTATATGGAACACGGAAGTAGTGGGTCTTGCTCTGTCCAGTTATTTTTATATAGAGTCTATGGTCCCAACTGCTACTTTGCAGTAACACGTGAACAAAAGCGGTACGCAGTATTTTCAAGAGCGCTCACGTGACTTGACGGTCATTCAACGAGAGCGTGCTGGCTCGACACCAGTGAGCAGGTGCAGCTGTTTTGTCGGTATGTAGTTTTCGTGTTTTTGATTTCAATTCAGAAGCAGTCTCGAAGTTTACATGTTCTACTTCCGTGGTAGGTTGTCTACATGGGAGCGGTGTGCTGGGAATGTTCTAAAAAGTCTCTTTTTTAAACACGTGAACTTCACCTGAGTGTAAGATAAGTTAACAGGAGTTAATTAAACTTTGTGTAACTGCAGATGCTGAGTCAGCGTCATCTTGATTGATGCGTTTCACAGCCATTCATTTGAGCAACAAGCTTCTTTCTCATTTTGCCCAGTAATGGTAAACCTAAATACACTATAACACGATGCTGAAGTCAGCTTCTTTATTTGATTTGTGAAAATGTGATACAGAATGACTTTATCGCATTTTTTTTTGCATTCTAGTCTATCAAATAAGCTTTCACAAATCAGAAACTGTATTTGTATTCTTTACAAACCAAAGCATAATTTAATCCAGGTTTGAGCTGTCTAGGTGCAGCACTTGTTGAACATGACATTTTCCTAGGTGGTCTAAGTGTGAAAAATATAGTGCCAAAACTTTTTTTTAATAGCTTATTTTGTTGGGGTCACGTGAACAACATCGATCAGGGCCATTCTTATATACAGTCTATGATCAGGGCTTGATAGTTTTTTGTGTGTGTGTGTGTGTCTTTATTAAGAATTTCAAGGACAATACAAGGACAGACAGGTCCAAACAACAAACGCAAGAGGGGAGCGAGCAGAGAAAGAAAGTAATAATAAAATTAAAATACTGTGTATATATATATATTTAATAGGAACAAAGAGGAGAAAAAAACAATATCAAAACAACAAGAAGCTACAGATTTTTTAAGAGTCCAATGCTTTCTGCTTCATTGTAAAGTTTCACAGCAATTTTGGTCTTAACATGTTTAACACAAGAAAAAAAAACTTGTAGTTCCCTACAAAATACACATTTTGGTGTGGATTTGACAAACTTGTTTTTATGTATAAAAAATTACCAAGTATTATCGTTGTTGTGTTAATTATTATACAGTGAAATGTATTTTTTATAATAAAAAATAATCTAAAATATAATCAAAAATATATACAATATATACAAAAATATAATCACCCTCTTAGTGAAGAGCCTTGGGCATATTCCGTGTGGTTAAATAACTGTACTATTAGTGTCT
>NC_050528.1:13568669-13578584 GCF_002922805.2 Oryzias melastigma
TTTTTTATTTTTTTCTCCAGAACACGGACCGCTTCATTCAACGAGTTTCACTGTTCTGGACGGAAATGACTGGCAGAAGTTGATCTGGGCTCAGAACAGACTGATGGAAATCTTCGCAAATCAAGCTAAAAAAATCCTCACAATCGGTATACAGTATAAAAATAAAGTTCAATCCCAGATAAGCATAATTTATGCTGGCATTAAAATAGTGTTTGGTGAAAGGACTTGGGAAAATATTTTTGTTGTTGTTTAAATAAAAATACCTGAAAAATGATAGGTGTGTAGTGTAACTTTTAAAGTAAGAATTTATTAGATTTAAATAGCAAGCTGGGTCCGTGCAACATTATCACACTTAATAATTCATAGAGTTTTAACAAAAGACTGTACAAAAACTCATGTATGTACAAGTTTTAAATTAAGTCATTATTGCAATTTTATCTCTATAAACAAGCAATATGTTTCTTTGCAGTCACATTTTGAATGAATGAATCAAGTGGAACACGTCACATCATTGAAATGATGCAGATTTCCTAACGTGTTTGAAGTCTGTGTTCATCAGCAGAACAACCTTTAGTAGTGAAATTAACCTATAATTAGTGGTGGCTTCATCTGGTTAAGTTCAAGATTTTTAATGAACTAACTTACTTACCTACTTCAGATCTATTGTCTACAATACACGGTGGGGTGGTGGTCTGTAACTTAATACTGTAGAAAGAAAATATTGCTTTTTACAATATGTACATTTGAAAAAAAAAATATTGGTCCTCCCTGTTAATAAACTGCAAGTTATTTGAGCTTGCACAGATTCAACTCCCCTATGACAGATCCAACAAGCAGCCCAGATCCCCACAAACCTTAAACCTTATGCAAAATATTGCTGTATTCACATTTAACTTAAAGAAACAGACAGAATTTGTCTGTTTTAAAATTGTATTACTCCGTAACAAATGGATTTGGTTTAGCAACACAGTGATAATATCATATTTTCATTTGATCAAACTATGGCTTCTTTTTTGTAATTAGAACTTCAAGATGTTCTACAGCAACATGTCTGGAAGGAGGAGGAGGATGAGCTGCAACTTAGTCTGGACCACAGGAAACCAGATCTTCTACAGGTCAAAGAAGAAGGACTGAGCCCAAGTAAGGATGGACAGCTGCTTAAACTGAAGCAGGAGACTGACGTGACAATTCAGGTCAAGACTAAAGACGAAGAAATGACTAAAGGTATTAAAAATACCACAATCCAGTTAGAGGGATAGATCATCAGCATTAAAGAAGAATAAAAAGTCACATAAACTTTAGTTTCTCTGGAAAAGTGTCCAAAATTTACATATTAGCTTAAAAAATGTGTGACAGCTCAGACTCTTTTCAGAGTTTCACTGCTGAGCAGTCATTTTTCATTATAATGTTCCATTTCAAATTATTATTGTTATTTCAAATGCTTCTCTTTGTGTTCTCAGATGTGTCACAGTATCAAATCTGTCAGCAGCAACTCTGCAAACAGGAGAGGGGCAGCAGTCTGGATCTTGAGGAAAAACAACCTCGATCAATAAAAGAAGAAAAGGCGGAACTCTTGAGCCGTCATGAGAGACAGCAGCCTGTGGTGAAGCAGGAGATGGACACTTTAACTATGACTCCTTATAATGGTGAAGATGCTAACATTGAAACGGAACCCAGAAGTATTACTATTGTGGCTGAAAGCCAGGTTCTGGATGGAAAGGTTTGGGATTTTTCAAGTTCTGCTGAAAACACAGAAATGGATCTGGATAAGAGATTTGATAGGAAAAAAGAGCCAGTTAGCAGTCCAGGTAACTCGTCCTTGTCAGACAAAGGTAAAGAGCTTTGTTTTTGCCAGACATGTGGTAAAGGTTTCAAGAATAGTAGTTCGCTAAAGGTTCACATGAGAATTCACACAGGTGAGCGGCCGTACACGTGTGAAACATGCGGGAAAAGTTTCACTCAAAACAGTACTTTGGCTTATCACACCAGAGTCCACACAGATGAGAGGCCCTTTTCCTGCAGCAAGTGTGGAAAAAGCTTTTCTCAGAGAGGAACTCTAAATGTTCACATGAGGACTCACACAGAGGCCAGGTCCTTCCCTTGTGACGTTTGTGGAAAGACTTACACCAGGTTTGGCTCCTTAACTGTTCATATGAGAAGCCACACGGGTGAACGGCCATTTCTCTGTGAGAGGTGCGATCAAAGTTTCTTCTGCAGGAGCACCTTGAATTCACACATGAGGACGCACACAGGTGAGAGGCCGTTTTTCTGTCAAGTATGTCAAAAGGCTTTTTCCCAAAACAGCACTTTAGTCGCTCATGTTAGAACTCACTCAGGCGAGAGGCCCTTTTCCTGTGAGACATGTGGAAAAAGTTACACAAAGTTGAAATATTTAACTCGCCATATGAAAAATCACAAGTGAAATGGAGGTGGGGTTGAAATTAAGAAACTCAAATTGATAGAAAAAGTTTTTTTTCTGAGAAGGCAATTGGCAGCCAGCAGTGAAACTGCAACACATCTTATTGTTAAGGAAACATTTAGGTTTTGTTATTTGCAGCATTTATAATTTATTCAATGTTCTATTGTGGCCAAAATTCCCTAAAAGCCCTTTAGAGCCTTGTTTCTCTTAAACAGGATTCCATATCTGAACATATGGAATACCAGAAAAGCAAAATGTGAGGACTGTTTTCTCTGTATCTCCCTGAAAAAGATTGTTCTGATTTGAGCAATATTTCTAGAATAAAACAAGGCATCATTAAAAAGTGATTGTAAGTGAAATGCTCTAATCTGTAAATATTTACAGTTTTTTTCTGAAAGTTCTCTGAATCTGAAAATCACTAGAACATAAAAACAAAACAGACACATTTTTAGAAAAGATATTTGTGAAGAAGTTCTTTTAGAGAAGAAGGAAGCACGCGATCTCGGTTGAATTATTTCTGGAACAAGTAAATTTAGGTTTGCCAAATAACTAAATAGCTTCAAGATTACAAAGCACCAAACATGTTAATGTTTTTGGCACGAGGAATTTCATCATTTCCTTTTAGCAGTATGTTTAACTTTCTTTATGATGAAGATAGTAATCTGCTGTGCTGGGGGATGAAATAATCTGTAATGTACACATAGTCCAAATAAATGGTAATGGAATGCATTTTTACCAGAAATACCAATCTGAATAGAAATAAGTTGCCTAAAAAACATAAATAAAATATAAGCAAAAGGCCGAATGCACAATTTAATCCGAGAACTGATAAAAGTAAGCAGTTTTTAACTTCTAAGTTTATGAGATATTCTGGCATCATATTTCCATGTGTTTTGAGAACTTCTTTTAATAAAGATGGTGCTTAACTACAAATGTAATGCTGTTAATTAGTGCATTAATTCAAGCTTCTGAAATAATGTGTAAAGTAGTGGACCTCGTCACTGACTCGTTTTGCGTCTCAGAGTGGGAGAGATTCCAGGTGGCTCCTCGGTGTTCCTGTTCTTGGCCGTTGACCTCGCCTCTGGCACGTCTTGCATCAGCTGTCCCTCAGCCCATCTGGATGAAGCCCATCTGCTACACTATTTAAACATGTAGTTGTAGTTAGATAAGTGAATTCTTAACAATCCTGGTACACCCTGTCCGTCCTGGGAGAGGATCCCTCCTTCATGTAGACATCCCTGAAGTTTCCTATTTTTCTCAAAATTATTTTTTTAAGGGGTTTTTCCTCACCGAGAAGGAGGGTCTAAGGGCAGGGATGCCAGGTTAACTTAGTTTATTTAGCAACCAGCTACAATTTATATTTATGACTGACTTTAAGTCTTTGTTCAGTTACCATTAAGCCCACTGAGACGATTGCATTGTGATATTGGGCTTTATAAATAAAACTGAAGTGAATTGGATTGAATTAATCTGTAAAGTATGAAAGAACAACTACTTATTTATTTTCTTTTAGAAACTGTGCTTTAGTAAATCCTCAGTTTGTTGTATAGGTATATTAGTATAAACTAGTTGAATAAGGTGTTTTTACGTACGTTTTATCATTCCTGGATGGATGAGGAACCTGAATGTAAGATGATGTTCAAAGTTAAAACTCCAATCTGTAGCTTTCAGTATGATCTAGTTAAAACAAACAAAATTTGATCGCTTTCACTGACTGTCTTTTTTTTTTTTTTAATTGATTAAAAATTAAAGATGGTCAAAATCAGTATCACTAAGAAATTGTTCTGACCTTTATTTTTAATTTTCTGTGATGAAACTATGCTAGGAGTTTAGTTAGAAATCAAAAGTTTGGAATATGCCTTTCTATTTCTATGCCTGCAATTTTTAAAATGCAATATTTTGATCTGTTGTAATGTGGATCCTTTAATTTTTAGTTTTGCACATCTTTATGGCCTTTTCCCTTGTGTCGCTGACCACTTTTTTTCGTTTTCAGCAATTAGGATCTTCAAGTCCACCATTGTTTTCCTTCTTGTCTTTGTTCTTGTCCTGATCATCACAGATCCTGTCAGACACGGTTTAGTTTGCTCTCACTTTCACAGCTTCTTCATAGCATTCATTCTGTTATATTAGTCATTTAAACACTTTTATAGAATCTTCCATCCATCTGCTTGCTCTGCTTAAACCACCAACAGCGGATGTTTCTGTCAGGATGTTTTATCAAAACGTCTTAGTATGAACCATCTAAAAATAAAAAGAGGATGTACTTTTATTGTCTGTGATTTAGACATGTGAGTTGTCTCTGCTGATGTTTTTTTAAACAATTATTTTTTGAAGTTATTGTAGTATAAGGAAACTGATTTCTGATCGGATGACCTTTAATCCAGAGATCCCCTGTGAATTTTATGAGGAACCAAAGCCAAAACGAATGTGAGGAACCTCATTCCACCTATGATCTTGGCGGCTGCATTTACTCAGCATTGTAGACTTCCAGCAGGAGGCAGTGCAGCCTCAGTGCCATGGAGGGATGTAGCTGGTGATGACTCATTGATGCCTCAAAAGAAGGAGCACATGATGGGAAAAGGGACATGCTTTTTTTTGTTTTCTGATAATACAAAGAATAACTTTTCTAGTCCCCCAGGAGTTTGGTGCTGTTGATTGGCAGTGGGAGATGCTGTGGTCGCCTTCTCCTGAAATCAGAAAGCCTTTGGTCTTCCCTATTGAGAAAGTTTTCTTTTCTCACCACTGGAGATGGCTCATCTTGCTCCTGTGCTCTGCCTTATTGCTGTTGGTCATGAGGCCCACTGCAGTTCTACCATCTGGTGATGTGGTTAAACAAGCTCACAGTGATGGGTTAGCATAGTGAAGGGCACTGGACCAAACACACATCTGATCTGATCTCTCTATCAATGTAAGTGGAGGTCTGTTTGAACTCAGTGCAGAAATAATGAAATGCATTGATTGGAGATTTAAAAAAACGAACATATAGATACACTTCTGTCATATTTGATTAATTAAATATGGTAATTATTAGCTAAAGTCAAGTAGAGTTTGATTGATTGATTCCTAGAAAAGGAGTGGGAAGGAGAGGTCAGACAGGTTGTGGGGTTAAGGGAAGGAAATCAACTCTTAGATTAGTCAGGAATTGAAATTCTTTAGTATATAAGATAAGACTCAGCAGAACTTGCCACACAACTGCAGCCCAAGAGCAAAAGAACATGTTAGCACAGATCAGGGTATTTGTCGTTTGTACTTAGATGTCATCTATGTCATTTGTTTTTTAACTTAATGGTTGTGTGTGGTTGCGCTTTTAGTGTTCTTTTGTTGAAACTGTGATTTTATTTTCATTGCTGTTGCATTCTCACAGTAAGCCTTGCAATAGGAAAAGGTCAGTTTGTAATGTTTTTTTTTAATTTTTTTATCCACAGCTTATGTAGACATTCCATCATCATGGTGCCTCTCTTTGTGCAGGTTCACTGCAGACACTGATGTGGGTTATTGTGTGTGAGTCTGAGCAGTAGCAGTGGAACATGTTCCCTCAATGAATTGTTAGAATAAATTGTCTGATGTGTTTGCCGGTCATTAGTCTGTGACAACACAGCCATGTGGGTTTGTATTAAGGCTTGTGTAAACTAGGAGTTTCGGGAAAGTGCTGTCAGCATCAGATCCCGCATCTGACTGAGATTGATGGTACCAGTGAACCGTGAAGAGCCACATTTAAGAGTTTGCTTTAAGATAGTAGTAAGGAAACGTATTTTAAGGACACTTGAAGCAATTAAATATAATAGCCTTTTTGATCACTTACTAGGGAATTTAAAAAAAATCTGAAAAACTAATAACAGAGCAACGCCAGCACATCAAAGTGCTGTGGCAGTCTGAACAGCCGCCTGAACTGGTAATACAAGGCAACATGGGTACATGCGTCATGTTGTTAACGCCAAATTATGGCCCTACCATCTGAACGTTGCAGCAGAAATTAAGAGTCATCAGACCAGACAGCATTTTTTCCAGTCAACTATTCTGTTCTTAGCTGACAGGAGTGGCATCTGCATGGTGTGATTTACTGTTGCTGTTGCTTATCTGCCTCAAGGCTGGACATGTGCGTTCAGAGGCTCTTCTTCAGACCTCAGCAGTGGTTGAGTTACTGCTGCTTCTCTTTCAGCTGGAACCAATCTGGCCATTCTCCTCTGCCCTCTGACATTGACACGGCATTTTCACACACCGAACTGTGGCTTGCTGGATAATTTCTCTATTTTTACCATTCTCTGTAAACACTAGAGATGGTTATTGGTGAAAATTCCAGAAGATCAGCAGTTTCTGAAATACTCAGACCAGCCTGTCTGGCACCAACAACCAAAGTCACTTAAATCTAATTTCTTCCTCATTCTGAGGCTCTGGTTGAACTGCAGAGGATCCGTCTTGACCATGTCCACATGCTTAAATGCTGCCATGAGATTGGCTGATTAGAAGTATTGGTTTAACGAGCAGTTGGACATGTATGGCACATAAATCGGCTAGTGAGTGTAATCATCCTCATCGTATCAGTCAGGTCATGATTACCTGCTTTCCCTCTGTTCTTAAATTTTTCTTTTGTTAAAAAGGAAAGAAAGAAGAGACTGATTGTTTTGCAGCACCTCATCTGAAATGTTACCAAAATTTTAAACATAAAAGCAGGTTAAAATTATTTTTTTGCATTCAAAAAAGTTACAAACATTTTACGATGTCATTGTTGTCATAATAAAATCCAAATTCAGCCTTTTCTGTTTTTTGACGAAACAGCTTTTTGTTTACGTTTCAGTGAAATTAAAAATAAGCTTTTATTAAAGATAACATTAAAGAACAAGATTAAACCTGATTAAAAATCAAAGATAAAACAATCAAACAGTAAAACAGACCAGCAGAGCTGTTTCATTTCGTGTCAAAAGCCAGGCGATAATAATGGCTTTAAAGAAGTTTTTAAAAATGGACAGCGAGGATGCCTGCCGAATTCCACATCTTTGGTGCACAGATTAACAAGACCCGTTCCCCTCTGAGATTCCTCTTAGACCTTGGTACCTCCAGGAGAAGCTGATCAACTGACCAGTTTGGGGTGTGAAAACAGAAATAAAATAAATGAAACAGCTGTGCAAACTAAATACCAACATGTATTTTGTTTATTTAAATACTGCTTTAAATTGAATTGTAAAGTTACTTTATTTTTAAAAAATCCCATTCAGCACTTTCATTTTCTCCTGTCATATTTGCTTCTGGGTTTTTCAGTTCTCAGCTGAAGGGATGTTTCTTGCTGCTCCATCAATAAACATGAGGACTTCTCAGATTTAGTTTCCTGATAACTTTGCTTAGCTGTGACCGCTGTGATGGAAATTATACGTTTACGTTTCATTCTTTGAATCTTCAATACATTAAAATGTCTTACAATTAAATGTGTCTAACTTTTGCGCACAGCCTTGAAGCCACAAGCCTTGTTTCCTTATTGTCACCCTGATCAAGGTGTGTAAACATTTTGACTTTGGTAGAACATTGTGTCCATATTAGATATGGCACTTACATTCCTGTCTTAAGCTTCTGATTAACAGTTGTTTGTATGACTGTAAATAAAATGTGAGCGTCCTTCATCACAGATCAGAGCTCTGCAGACCTCTCCTCCATGCTTGCAAAGCGTGTACTTTTCTCTGCTCTGTTTAATAAACATTCTTGAAACCGTATGACAACATTTCTTTAGTTCATCGGATCCAACAATTTTTCCACCACACCGTAAAGAAGTCTGGGATCAGATAATCATCTTCTCATTCAGAAAAGGTTATCTAACGAGTCTGCTGCCAGCGGAGATAAGAAGTGAAGGTTTGGCATGATTCCGATGAGGAAGATCTGCTTCAGTTGTAGGTTGCATTGTCATGCATGTCCCTGCGTATAGCCTCACATGTTCCAGGAATGTGTGGACCAAAGGCCAAGTCTTCAGTATCATTATTTTATTTTCAGGAATTTTTTGTTCTCAAATTCCAATTTTTTCAATTTCTTTTCCGCAGAAGTTTTTATTTTTCATTTTGTTACATAAATCTAAGTTGAAAATAAAAAATAACTACTAAATTGATCATTTCTTGTCATATTAGGATGTATTTTTTTATGATAAATACTTTTTATTTGGTATATTATATCGGGTAAAAATTACCCGGCAAAAGTGGTGGTGTAATTTTTTATAGCAAAAGTGTTGTAGGGTTAATTTGGCCCACCAAGCTGGACTAAATTCTATTGATAATCCTTGTTCATGTTTTATTCTACCTGTAATTTTAGTGTGCCCCCATAAACGGTGCACTACAAATACATTGACTTTAGTTTAGTTATTTTGCATTCATGCAGTGTTGGAAGATTTGTTGTTTTTCTGATGTTCATGTGCGTTTTCAGAGTTGGACAGTCCTACACCATATAAACACAGCATTTCTCTAAATTTGGCTTTATCCCTGAATAACATCAACCCATCGATTGCACTAAAAAGAAAACAAATGTCACAGTTTTAAAATTAAAAACTTCAAAATTTTATGTCTGAAATTTTGGTAGCACATTAGATGAGGTGCTGCAAAACAATTGGTATAATGTTAACAAAGATTGTTAAAACATTTATTAAGCTTTTAAGCAGTTTATTAATATGATCTTTGTAGACAATTCTTCCACTATATAATTTTGCTATAAACCTTATTTGGATTATTTTGCAAATAAATGTCTCATAAAAATCCTATAAACACACTAATAATGTTTGTTAATGTGTTAAAAAAAGCTTGTTAAGGAATCTTATTATAAAGTGTATTCATTTTTATCAAAATGAAAGTACAGTATGTCTTCATCCAGATTCCGTGTCATTTCTTTCTCCTATGAAGTGGATTAGCAAAATTCTCCAGTCATCTGCTCATTTTTTTTAACCTTTATTTAACCAGGGAATTCCTATTGAGATTAAAAATCTTTTTTCCAAAGAAGCCCTGTGGGGTACTCATGGTTCGGTCAAATCTGTCAAACAAGTCAAAAAGTTGGCCCACCCTAAGCACTGTCCATCTATTTTTTTGCAATTTGCCGAAGAGAAAAATCTTTATTAATAAAAACTCCTTTAGCCATCTCCATGTCATTGCAGCAAATGAAATCTCTCATTTGTGAAACAACATATTGAAATAGACCCGTCCGCTCTATTAGATTTTCTGTTGCAGTCTGCGCAGATCTGTTTTGATCATCTCCAAACCCCCTGCTTGGGTAAAACCTGTTCTCCTATCAAACACTACCTGACGGGAAACAGATTGAATTTCAGTCCACAGAGATCCTTATCCATACTGCCAAAAATAAGAAGAAGAGAATATTTTCCGGGACTCTCACCATATCAAATCACCTTCTCAAGTTTCGGGAGCTGTAACTTCCTCTTGTCTCCTGCTTTTATAAGCTCATGAAGAAAAGTAACGACAATTTCAAAAAGATTGCTCTATAAAAGGATTGTTTTTCTTTTTTTTTTTTAATAATAC
>NC_050528.1:13579527-13596183 GCF_002922805.2 Oryzias melastigma
AGAAAAAGAAAAAAGAAACATTTATTTCACAACAAATAAATAAAGATTTGCAGACATTGAATTCAAAACAGTATTTTCATCACAATCATATTAACTGACAAAAAAAGATTATGTCTACAAAATGGAAAGTTAACTTAGACTTGCCGTATGCATAAATAATCTTCTTTGTGTCTCAGCTTGGAAGGGGGTGGGCAGAAAAAAACCTTATATAATCCCACCCCAGGTATCATTTTGTCCTTGTAAGGTTGTTACTCATAGTTTATAATTTTTCAGAAGAATATGCACAATATTTATACATAAACTTACACTGTACATTTTAACACACGCCTAAACAAAAACACAACCCCTTAACGCTCCATAATAATCACAAACCTATGAGCTTGTATATTGTAAAATTAAAAGTTCTTTACTTTGTTTTTTTAAATGTGTAAATATTGGTGCACGTTTTAAGTCCCGTGCACGGTCCATTCTATAATTTGACCCACTAATTTTTTTTCTCGTGGTTCTCACCATCTGATTTTTTAATTCACTACATTTTCTCAATTTGTAAGGCTCAGTTTTTTAATACTGGACGGGAGTTTAATATTGTTGGCATTATACATAAGTTGTGCGTTTGAAGGTTTACATTTAGGTTTAAGGATTTGTTCCTCTCAAAATAACCAGCTTTATGAATAGTTCTCAATGGCACATTTTTGAAGTAAAATAGAGAATGTAGCTAATCTTTATAATTATTGCCCCAAATATCTGTAAGTATAAAAAGGTGTAACTAAAGCACAATACAATAAATATCTCGAAATACATTTTAATATAAGCTTAAATTTGTTTGTTCTGCGACGGACTGGCGACCTGTCCAGGGTGTACCCCGCCTTCGCCCATCAGTGGCCGGGATAGGCTCCGGCACCCCCGCGACCCCAAATGGGATGAAGCGGTCAAGAAAATGGATGGATGGATGGATGGATGGCTTAAATTTGTTGATAATTAAGATACTTTTGGATACTTAAGTTAGTGAGTGTCCATAAAACTGTCCGTAGTAATTCCCAGGAATTTAAGCTCTGTTACCGTCTCAATTGTAGTCTCAGTAATTTTTATGAGTCAAAATTTATATTTTCCTAAGAACATTACTTTTGTTTTGCTTACATTAGAATATAATTTACTATAATCTGTCTTTTTTTTAACTTATTTAACTCCATATTTATCATGTTAATCAGGTCTTTAAAATCCTCATTAGATACAATTCTGATTCAATCACCTGTAGACGACTTGATCCATTAAAATGGTTGTTCTCCTCGTCCGGGCTGGCATCTTCAAAACTGTAAAGATGGAAAGCTCCAATATTGCTTGACATGTTGTACAGGAAATGCTGGGTTGGGGTTGTGAGGGGCTGTAAGCTAGCCGGAGAGAGTGTAAACAAAGGGATGATGAAAAGTCACGACAGGCTTACAACATACCAATAGTCATGCCCACAACTCTGACGCAAAGTTCTAATAAACTTCTGCTGCTCTGCAGAAACTATGTCC
Source organism: Oryzias melastigma (assembly GCF_002922805.2). Taxonomy (NCBI): domain Eukaryota; kingdom Metazoa; phylum Chordata; class Actinopteri; order Beloniformes; family Adrianichthyidae; genus Oryzias; species Oryzias melastigma. Next base: position 13,581,045 of record NC_050528.1, read on the forward strand.
TAAGAAATAACTTTTTTGTTTGTTTGTTTTTTTTGCACAGCACCTTTCACACACATATAAGAGAGCATCTGATCAGTTCTGCATTACAGAACCCTCCAGTAATTTATGAACTAGCAGCTGTACTTTAAAATCAATGTTTGTTGAAGTGGAAGCCAGTGTGAGAAGAACAAGTTTGAGCAGCGTCATTATTTCTCTTGGTTCTGTTCCAAATTAGTCATGATCTTTTACATGACTTGAGATAAGATTCCAGTTGACAACATCTTTGTTGTGTTGAAACCTTCACAATAAAGACTGAGGCAGAACTGAGGAAGAATTCACTCATAAAAACTCTTTCAAGCTAAAGTTACGAGTAGCGTTGTGTGAACTACAGACGCTAGCTGCCCTCACACCCACTCCCGCCCTCTGGTTTTATCTCCATAGCAACTATTTTATGATTTAGTCGCCTGGAGATACCAAACCGAGGGTTGTTCTCTATGCCCAAAACCCATTTTTGACGAGTACTACATCTGTACAATTTTTGGTGAGTTTTGAGCAAGTGGCAGGAGTCAAATCTTAGTTCAAAGGTGCAGAGAGAAAGAAAAAAACATTATAGTAAAGAATAAACATTACAATTACATTATAGAAGTTCAGGGTCGGAGATATAGGAAGTTGGGTATCATAACTAAGTAATTACAGGGCTAGATCGCCAATATCTAAAGTGATGCAGATGTTTTGGTCCTTGAAATGTTGCATTACAGAATAATTTTGGAAATAAACGTTTTTTTTTAATTAAATAATAGTACAATAAAACACAGGATCCAGACTTTTGGCAAATATAAATGTTTATTATGCTAATTACAGCAATCTGTGCTAAAAATACATCAGTGAAGCTGTATTTCAATGATGGCACAACACCATTATAATAAGAAGAAAATGGTAACTAGTGCAAAATAAGAAAATAAAAAATGTAACAAAAAATGTAGGGACGGTATAACAGAACCACAAACATAAATTAAAAAAATAAAGCAGTAAAAAAATATTAAAGCCATTTGTAAGTGTACGTAAATAAGTAAAAAAAGTGACACTGTAAGCTATAAATAATGAATTGAGAAAAGCAAGACAATCAACTCGTAGCCTCAAAATCCTCTCCTGACATAAATGACATTCCGTCCGGATGAATCCAGCCTCCTTGTCTGCAGGATCCTATATGAATGGACATGCCGTTTTGGTTTCAGCATGGCATTAATGTGCATTCTCTAATGTGAATTTTCTCAAAATTCAAATGAGGAAGTTCTATTTGAACATCATTCACTTTAAGAGACCGCAGAGAACTCCAAGTTTCTTGAAGAAAATCTGCTCCAGACCAGGTTACGTTCACAGACTCAGTTACCATAGAGATTGATTCTGAGTTCAGCTTAACCCGCTCCTGAAACGGGTTTGGTTTAACCCACTTTCACGGGTTTAGTTACCTCCATTTCTGAAACCAGAAACTTAGAGTTTTCCTCAACTCTGGGTTTACAAACTCAGAGTTTCAACAAAACCTGCTTCTTAAAACAGGCCCCTGATTACACAGGAAGGTCTATGATCCAATCAGAGGATGTATTCAGACCGGAAAGGTTTGTTGGTCCGGACCAAGTCTGCTTAATTTAGTCCAGATTAGGTCTTGAATTTCGCATTTGGTCTGTATTCAGAGAGCTTGTGTATTAGCCTGTGTTAAGTTTCGGTTCCTTCTTACCACAAGAGATTTCTGTTTTGAACCAAAGCTTGTAAACAAAACCACATGACTAATGATCTCTTCAGTCATTGGCCAGGAGTTATGAGTGCAGGGCAAAGCGGCGAGAGATGGAAATTATGCAAGTCCTACTCTTTGCGATCCTTGTCAAGAAAGTTCTCTATTCAAACTTTATATTATGCAGACCAATTTTGAACATCTGTATCAAAGTCCAATACAACACTTTTTACTGCTACTTTGGTACTGCAGAGGAATAATACAAGGCGTTTAGTGAAGAGACAGTGGCTAAGAAGGTTCTGTGATTTTATGACATATAGATTTTCAGTAAAACAGTGTGAGAACCAATGTGCATCATGTTAAAAGTTGTTTTAATGAGCCGGCATTCACCTGACCTCATTTCAACAAGTTGTTGAATTGTTGCTCCACGTTTGTCCGCTAATGACTTCGGCTTCGGTTGTCATTTTGATCCAGCTGTTCTGCTCCGAGAATGCGTATTCAGACTTAGGTATTTCAGCACCAACCGAAGTTCAGTCTGATTGGAAACGAACTGAGATAACCTCGATAGACAGGTGAGAGAGCAGTTTGTGGTCCTGGACCAGAGTCCGCTTGCATGTATTCAGACTGAAAATTTGTTCTGGATTATCGTTAGAAACGAATTCTGGTTTACTTTTGACGAACTAAATGTGTCCAGTTTGACTCTAACTAGAATATAGAATTCTAGTGCATGACTTTGCTCAGAGAACCTCAAAAGGTCTTCCAGGACTCCAGGCTCTAGTCTGAGTGTGTCTTCATGTGGCTGTTCAAATGACTCTTTGTTCTGAACTTTTCTCCACATCTTCCACAAACAAACAGCTTGTTATCCGTGTGGATTCTCATGTGTGTGTTCAAACTACTACCACAACTTAAGCTTTTCCCGCAGGTCTTACAAACGTAGGGGTTTTCACCTGTGTGGCTTCTCATGTGGACGGTCAGCAGGTATTTGGTGGAGAAACTCTTCTGACATGTTGGACAGGAGTGGCGCCTGTCAGCTGTGTGGGTGTTCATGTGGCTGAATAAATTACTGCTACTTTTGAAGCTTTTACCGCATGTGCCGCAGACGAAGGGTCTGCTTCCTGTGTGGACTCTCATGTGGTCAACCACACCGCTGCTGCGAGTGAAAGCCTTTCCACACAAGTTGCAATGAAAGGGCTTTTCACCCGTGTGGCTTCTCTTGTGGACAGTCAGGGCATAGGTTTTATCGAAACTCTTTCCACAGGTTGTGCAGCGGTATGGCCGGCTGTCCGTGTGCATCCTCATGTGAATGGTCAAACTAGACTGATTGGTGAAGCTTTTACCACATGTTTGACAGGAAAATGGCCTTTCGCCGCTGTGAATCCGCCAGTGAACATCAATGCTCTGCTTTGTGCTGAACCTTTTTCCGCAAGTTTCACAAAAGTAGGGCTTTTCACCCGTGTGGGTTTTTGTGTGGACCTGCAGAATGCGCTTTAAACTAAAACTTTTGCCACATGTTTTACAGGAAAAGGGCCTCTCACCTGAGTGGGTTGTCATGTGATCCCTTAAAATGCATTTCAAAGAGAAACTTTTGCCGCATATCGTGCAGGAAAATGGACGCTCTCCGGTGTGGGTTCTCATGTGGATCGTCAGAGCACGGTTTGCAATGAAGTGTTTTCCACAGACTTCACAAGAAAAATTCTTATGGCCGGAGTGAGCTCTGAGGTGAAACGTCAAACTGCCACGTTGACGAAACCTTTTCCCACATGTTCCGCAGGAATACGGCCGTTCACTTGAGTGCACTTTTGTGTGAGCAGTCAAACTTTGCTTACAACTGAAACTCTTGTTACAGGTTTGACACGAAAACGGCTTTTCGCCTGTGTGGATTCTCATGTGGTCGGTCAGCCTACTTTCAATGATAAATCCTTTTCCGCACTTTTTACAGGAAAATGACTTTTTCCCAGAGTGAACTTTCATGTGAAAAGACAGGCTTCCCTTATGCCTGAAGCTTTTTCTACAGATGGTGCAAGTAAATGGCCTCTCGCCTGTGTGAATCCTCATGTGGGTTTTCAGGCTTTGATTACAGCTGAAACACTGACTGCATGTCTCACAGATATACAGGCTGTGGCCCATGTGACTCCTCATATGAATCGTCAAAGCTTTGCTGCAACTGAAAGCCTTCGCACAGATAGTGCAGGTATAGGGCCTCTCACCTGTGTGACATCTCCTGTGGACGGTCAGACTGCTGCTGCTGGTGAAACTCTTGCCACAGGTCTCACAACAATACGGACGCTCACCGGTGTGGGTTCTCATGTGAACCTTTAGAACACTATTAACGGAGAAGCCTTTCCCACAAACCTTACAGAAATGTGGCGTCTCGCCGGTGTGAGTCCTCATGTGAACGGTCAAATCACTGTTTTGTCTGAACCCTTTTCCACAGCTTTCACAACTGTAAGGCCTCTCGTCCGAGTGGATCATCTGATGACGTTTGAGATGGGAATTGTACTTAAATGCTTTTCCACAAACGTTACATGTCAAAGACTTCCCATCCACGTTGCTGTTCAGATCATTGTTTAGATTTCTTTCTCTGCAATGTGTCCCGTCCATTTTCAGTTTAAAGTTTCCAACCGACTCAGATAAGATGCAATGGTTTTCTTTCAGGACTTGGCTCTCAGCTAAAGTGGAAGCTTCTAAGAGGAGCTGCTCACTGTTTGGTTTTGGAAACCGGTCATCACCTTTCTCCCTCAGTTTTTTACTTTTCTCCAGTTCTGGTTTCTTCTGATTTAGAGTGAAATTACTCCTCTGATTGAAGAAGTGTTGACCGTCTTGAACCTCTCCTTCATGTGTTTGTGGCTGTGACAGATCTGGAAGGACAAACATTACACAGAATGTGATTTTTTTCTTTTTATTTTTGTATCTGGAATTGAAAGTGTATACCCCCAACAAAAAAAGTAAAAGAAAATAGATGCTTCTCCCAATGATTACAAGGCTTCAATTTCAAATACTTACTGGGTCTAATTCCCTAATACATTCAAGCTTAAACAAAGTTAGATACTTTTTTGCATCATTGTAAGTTTCAGCTTTGCTTAATCAAGCATTTGCAGAGTGACAGGTTCAACGTCATTTATCTACTTTTTATGCAATCCGCCCCTACAATTAGGCTGACTCTGTGAGACCGGCTTCTCTGCCACAGCTGTGATCAGCACCACTTGAGCTTAGCTTACCTATTCTGTGTAACTTTAAGACAGGCATCCTGATGATTATCTGCTGCTGACGTCGATTTTTAGCCTTTTTCTCCTGTTCTTGGTTCGGAGGAGTTTCAGGTTCAAGTTGATCCAAGTTTAAGTGATTTGATGACATCCCCATCCCAGCGGGTCTCTATCAATCTATCAAGGACAAAATAATAAGAGTAGGATCCAAGGGTTAGCATTTAATTATCTCTAATTAATAAACACATCAAGTTAATAATAACAACTTAAAGAAAATGTTAGTTGGATGTGAAGGATAGCATTTTTAACTTCCTATCCCGAAAGACCAGGGACAAAAAGAAAACTGTGTATAAAAGCAAAATTCAGTAATAAGCAGATGGCGCCGGAAACCTACAGTCTCAAAAAAGCAATTGTGCATATTTTATGACTAATTTTCAGCATCTGTAAAATCAGCCGCATGAAGCCCAATGAGGCAAATTACCTTAGTGATTTTGGGCTATATAAATAAAATTGAATTGTTCTACTTTGTATATTAATATCATTTCAGTGTCTATCAGCTGCTCAAAGCTGCTGATTTTCATGCTATTAACTTACTTTAAAATTTTAAATAAATGTTAGAAACTTAAAGCAAATCATAAAAGCGAACTCAATTCTGAATGGAAAAAAAACCTTCATCCTTTCTGGAGAATTTTGGGTTGACTCAACGTGTAACAGAGTTAACAAACAACAGAGGTAATACTCTTGATTTATTTATTTCCAAAGGTCTGAACATTTCCAAGAATACTGTATGTTATTTAGGTCTGTCTGATCACTGCTGTTTTCTTTCAGAGCACAATTCCTGCACACATAAATAACCCTCAGTCAACAAACTTGTAAGTAGCTTTAATGCCTATAGTTTTGCTCCCACTTAGGTGAAAGTGATCTCTAGTGGGAAAAAAATCTCTATGGAGAAATTCCATATTCATAAAGAATGGAAAAAGAACTGCATCTGGTGTTTTCCAAGAACCACTGAAAACAGCTGTAATCAAACCTCTCCTAAAGAAGGACAGTCTAGACAAAACTCAAATGATCAACTACAGACCGATATCAAACCAGCGATTCTTCAGTAAGATCATTGAAAAAGCTTTTTTTTTCCATCAGTTAAATGACTTCCTAATAAAAAACAACCACTATGATTGATGTCTTGCGGTCCGGCTTCAGACAGAACCACAGCACTGAAAACACTGACTAAAGTGACTAATGGTATAATATGTGTTTGAATACAGACACTGGAAACATGTCAGTACTAGTTTTATTGGATCTCAGCGTTTGATAGAGTCAACTATGATATACTACTCAGACGACTGGAAAACTGGATGGGTCTCACTGGGCCAGTACTCAACTGTACGGTGAACGGTGAACTGTAAACTGAACTGTTCAAAACATACTTGGAAAACAGGAAATACTTTCCATTAATCAATAACTTCACATCTGAGCCAACACACATCACATATAGAGTTCCCTGAGGCTCCATCCTGCTGCCAAAATTATATTTAACATCTACATGCTCCTAATGGCCCAGATAATAAAGAACAACAACATTAGTTACCATAGCTATGCAGATGACACACAGATATATATTAGACTGACACCAGGAGACCGAGGCCCTGTACAGGCTCTTGGTAAATGCATTGAGGACATTAATGACTGGATGTGTCACAACTTACTTCAATTAAACAAAAACAAAACTGAGGTTATTGTCTTTGGGGCTAAAGAAAAAAGGTTAGACGTCACTACAGAGCTTCAATCTATTCAACTAAAAACTACCAACCAGGCCAGAAACTTGGGTGTAGTGATAGACACAGACCTAAATTTTGATAAACACATTAAGGCAGTCACTAAATCAGCCTATTATCATCTCAAAAATATCTCAAGGATTAAAGATCTGATGTCTAAGCAGGACCTGGAGAAACTAGTGCATGCTTTCATCTTTAGTCGACTTGATTACTGTAACAGTGTTTTTACAGGACTACCAAAAAAATCCATCAGGAAACTGCAGCTTATTCAGAACTCTGCTGCTCGGGTTCTCACAAGGACCAAGAAAGTAGACCACATCAGTCCAGTTCTGAGGTCTTTACACTGGTTACCTGTCTGTCAGAGGATAGACTTTAAAGTTCTGTTACTGGTTTATAAAGCTTTGAATGGTTTAGCACCAAAATACATGACTGACCTCCTGACCCAGTATGTACCAGCCAGACCTCTCTGGTCATCTGGATCCGGTCTTTTATCAGTTCCTAGAGTCAGAACTAAACATGGAGGAGCTGCATTCAGCTTCTATGCACCAAAGATCTGGAACAGATTTCCAGAAAACCTTAGATCTGCTGAAACACTCAGTGTATTTAAATCCAGGTTAAAGACTCACCTGTTCTCAGCTGCATTTGATTAATATGTATTCAAAAGTTTACATCTGGTCTATCTATGCTGGATTTAAATTCAGTTCATTTTAACTGTCCTTAAACCTTATTTTATTGATCACACCTTTACTGTTTTTTTTTTAATTGTTTTTTTATGTTTTATGTAAAACACTTTGAATTGTTTGTACATAAAATGTGCTATACAAATACACTTGCTTTGCTCACTCCCAGAAACTCAGGTCACGTTCCACTTTTCATCGACTCAACTTTACATTCTGAGTCTATAAACAGACCTTTGAAGATTTTGCGATCACAACTATTAATGCAAGTTCAAGAAAATTTGTTGCACACCCTCGAACTTTACTGCAACTTTGACCAATCAACAACATACATGAATGACGATGCAGCTTCGTGACTGTTTCGCTTCCAACTCCCTCCCAGGAGCCGTGATCGTTTTTATTACCTCTCTTTAGTCCTCTCTAACTTAAGACGTGTGTGAACTGTCACCCTGCCACCTGCACGGGTGCACACGGGCATGCACGCGGCGGACTGGGCGTGAGTGTTGCCTTGAGCACGCACAGGTGCAGAGCTACGCACAGCTGCAGCACAACATGAACCAAGTATGAGAGGAAGGCAGAGAGACTCTGGAAATCTGGAACCATTTCACTTTAATTGATAATACAAAGGAAGAATTTAGAGTCTGCAGGAAAATAATTCCATAACTGCCTCCACGACAAACCTATACGGACACCTGAGAGAACCTTCTCCAAAACTGAGCAGATCATTACTGATAGAAAAAACCATGGAAGCCTCGGTCTTCTTCTACTACAACCAGCAACTCACCAGTGATGCTTATGAAATATACAGATGAAGATTCCATGGATTTCTACTTGGAAAGTATAATTTTATTATAACGTTTGTTTAAATCAATACACAAATATTTATTTTATTGTGAGCAAGGAGGACCAAAAGTTAATTTTTATGTTCCATCGTTCAATTCAAGTAAAATGAAAGCACAACACCATGGTTATGGTGCTGTATTTTCATAGTGCATCTGTCACAATAAAAAGAGTTGGAATTGGAGAATGTGAATTTTATTTCATAATTAACCTGTTTAGATGCCTTTCAAAAAATATATATTAAAAAACATCAACTTTTGTTGCAAGTTTTCACAAAAGTTGCTGCAACGTCAGGCGTTTTGGGCTGCGAAATCCTGGAGGGTCTGGATATTAAACATGTTTGGAACAAAATGGTTCATGTTGATTACAAAATTTCATTTTTTCTGACTTTAATTGTTATTTTCTGACAAAAATCTAAACGTTGTTTTTGTTTGGCAGTTAATTCTTTCCGTTAAACATAATAGTTGCAGCCCAACAACACTTGAAGGGATTTACAAAATACTGCTTTAAATGAAGTCACATTAGCTGCCAGGTGTGTGAAGTTTGATCTCCGCATTTTACTCATCCCTGGGGGAGTGGAGTGCCGCAGAAACAGCCGCACTCAGGAACCATTTGGTGGTTTAACCCCTCTATCCGACCTCTTAATGCTGAGTGTCAAGCAGGGAGGCACTGGTTCCCATTTTTGGAGTCTCTTATGTTAAGTTTTTAATTTTCATTTAAGGGAAGCTTCGATTCCTTCCTTCAGAGTTGTCTTGTTTTGATCAGAAATTACACCAAAATGAGAACTAAAAAAGACATTCTGTTACTCATCATCAAATTTAAACACCTTGATGAATAAATATTCTCATTGAATTTTTTTTGTCAAAAACAATTTTCATGATAAAGGGCTAGTTTGCTATGTAAACCAACAATAAAGTAATTAAACCCAAAATGAAATCACTTATCCACTTATAACACATTTTCTCATATCTATCGTTTGACTTTTTAAACATTCTTGTTTTATCTTAAAATGTATGAATTTAATTAACATTTGCTTTGAATATTTTTGTTCTTACTTTTGTCATTTGACGCACTCATTTATTTTTTAAATTAATCGGTGACGTTTTCGTTTTATTTTTTAAAACTGTAGTTTCTGTCAGTTCTTGCCACTCATTTATTTCTTTTATTTTGTCGTAAATATTGTCATGTTTCGTCATGGAGCTATAATGTGTTATTTTAATTCCCCTAACATTAAACTAGGAAATTAAAATTAAGCATTTTCTTTTCCTTTAATTATTCTCAGCTTCAGACGACAACCAAATTTGTGTTGCCGTTGATTCTATCCAGTGAAGACAAATGCAGTTCACCTGTGCACAATGCCCAACAACACTTGAGTTAGAGACGGAATTAATGTTTTACATTGTAGCTCAAATAAAGATGATTTTTCGCCTCATCATCACCCTGAATTAGGCTGACTTCTTTTGATCTATCATCATGAATGTTTATCTGACAGCTTGTGAGAAAACTTTTATACACAGAATAATTATGACTTTACTCTTCTCTTAACTTTGAAAAAAAAAATGAATTAAATGAATTAAAACACACACAAAAAAAACTTTTGGATGTTGAAATCATTTAAAACATTTGTTTATGAAGGAACATCTTTAAAAAACACTACATTCACATTTATCTCAGTTTTGTACTTACAGATTCTGTAGAAGTTATTCTTCATGTTTCCAGCCGAGCAGCACTTTGCTTCTTTAAAGGAAGGAGAGCTTTTTGCAGCATGAAGGAACAGAAGAATGTGTTGGGCGTCGCTAAAAGGTGGAAGAACAATGTGTAGTTTCATTTATTCAAATTAGCTTAGTAGTCACTTTTCTAGTTTTTTTTTCCTGTTGAGGAAACATGCTAAAAACGTCTGGGTGATTGATGACTCGTTTTGACAATCAGACTCTTGCTACTCCAGTGTTGATAACATTTTTTTTGGATACAAAATTAAAAAACAGAAAATTGCAAATAAATGTATCTGAATATATTGGTTTTGATAAAACCTTTAAAACCTTTTTCAAGGAATCAGATTAACATGTGGAAAATGGATAAATCTAAACATTCTCTTAAATACTACAGCAAGTTTGTCAAACTTACAGCTTTGTTCCTGTTTTATGGTGGGGGCTCTCTTTACACTAAGTTCAGTTTAAACTCTTTCAGTAATCTGAGCTGACAGGGAAATACGCTTTTCTTTAAGGTAACTTTTCTTTTGTCAGAGTTTGGTTGTCAAAAAAAAATAGTTGCTTAATAATAAGCTCCCATGACCAAACAGACCTGTACATTTATGCATGGGCTCCAGAAGAGCCCCAGGCACAACAAGCTTTTATAACTGTGGTAAAGGAGTTTTGTGTCGTATTTCCCCATGCCAACCTTTTCCTGAACAGAATTCTGATCTTAAGGGCATTGTCATGACAGTTAGGACAATTGCTGTAGTCACCCTGACAGATATACCTCCCTGATCATCTTTGATTATCTACCTCCTGCACATGGATGATCTTCTGTGACAGAAAGCTCCACCCATGTTCCAGTCATATCAATTAATCTGAGAGCAGAAGCAGCGGTGCAGAATAATGCTGCAGGGGAGTCTCGTCTATCGTCAGTGGAGCGGGATAGTTCGCATGTGCCAGTTACAGACGTTTGCTCTGCGTCATGCAAAGCATATCTTTGAATAGGCTTTAGCATCAAGTTTCAGGAACGAGATAAAAATCTCTGTTCAATCTTTGAATAGAATGTTGACACCTTCTGTCCTTTCTGACTGCAGTTTACATTTTCTGTGGCTTTATTCAATGTGAATCATAGAAAGACACACAAAAAAAGCATAAATCCTAAAATGAATCAGGATTCATTTGTTTCTAAATTCAGATTAGCAAAATGCGCAGATTAACTTTTGGGTTTCATGCTGTTGAGTTGTTTTAAGCATCAGATGTTTGAAAGCTTCATGAAGAAACATGAACCTCTTTCACTTTAATGCACTTTTGGTTTCTGTTATCATCATTGGGGACTGGGGAGTGTTTAAGAGTATCAGGTTCCCTCTGTATGGAGTTGATGAAGTTGACAGGAGGGGAAAAAAAATCCATCTGGAATTGTCCCAGACCTCAGAACTGTGCGGCTTCACTGTCAGTCATGATCTCTGCAAAGTCAAGTTTGATGACTGATGTTCTCATCGTTATTGCAAATCTATTTTTTTATTTGTTATAAAGAGACCGTTTGCTAATAAGAAACTATTTTTCAAGAGTTCAGACTCACAGTTGAGGAAAGGAGGATGGAGCAAACACAGCAGCACCAGTCCACACGTCTGAGGATTTTAACTCTCAACCCTAAAATGATATTTTCCACTCTATATTTTTTGAAAACATTTCATTCCCAGACCTTAATGCATCAATCGATCAGAGGATCTCTGTACTTCTGATGGAGAAAAAACAAATAAACGTGTTTATTTTTCAAATAATACATGTCTGAAGATGAATTATTAAAACTCCTAAAACTTTCCAAATAAAAACACTCAGAGTTTCATTTTTCACACACACCAGAGGACCGGGACACAGTGATGGAACTCGGATCGCTGACATATGGGGATAAAAATGCGCGTAAACGCTCAGAAAAAAAAAAAAACCTGAATTGCTGGAAAACTGCTCACACAGAAGTTTTCTGAGGTTGAATGACATTTAATACCCTTTGGTGTCAGCAATCCAAAATCTATGATCATCTTTTCAATAAAAAGGAATCACTTAAGTGCTTTTGCCCTTTGTCTCTTTTACGCTTCTGAAAGAAGTGCTCAAAAGTGGAGCAACAGGCTGTTTGAGACAAAACATTTTTGTTGGGTTACTCTCAAACCATCCAGTCTGAGAGTTAACACCCAGATAGTCTGGAGCAGATCACAACGGCGTCAGTCAGCACTCTTTCTTTCAGGTAAAGAATAACATTTCTAGACAGCTTCGCCTGGATCAAGGAAACCATTCACCAATTCAGTTGAAGAAACAAAGTAATGCAACTAAAAGTCATGCCTTATAAAATATGTTTAGACAATAAAACAAAGCAGTGTTGTCCTCCTCCTGGTAAAGCAGTTTTATGGCTTTTCAGGCAGCTCACAACATCAGTAAAATATTAGGATTAAAACGATTAATTGACTAAATCAATTAATCAATTTATGTTCCTATGACCAGATTGATCTGTTTGAGGCAAGTTGTTCATCAAATCAAATCAAATTGAACTATCCCATAATAAAATAATTTCAAAATGAAATCAATCAAAACTGATCAATCTTGGGAAAAAAAACATTAAGATTGAGGCATGGGAAGGACTTTTTTAATGTAGTATAAAAGAGGTCAAGTCCCTTAAAAGGAGACAACACACATGAGATGACAGCAAAAAGGGTCAAACCATCATTACAATCAAATCCAATCTGTGGAAACACCGAATTTTGCAAAGTCTTGACTCTACAATGTGGTAGAAATGTGGATAGATTCGCCATGAATTCTTGTTTACTTGTTTGTTTATGGACATATTTGATTTACACTTAATTATCTTGGAAGAGATGCAAGAATGTGAAAAACTTCACCTGAACTGTTCAGTACCAAGTGTTTACTCTGAGTCACACAAGTGGAAATTTTTGGCTAAAGATCTCCTGGATCAATTTTAGAACTGGATTAAATCGAGTTGTTAAAATGAACCAATATTGGGTACGAATCGTATTGGCAACCACAAATTACATTATGAATTGAATTGTTGTTAAATGAGTTGTTACACCCATAGTAAAAATATAGTTACTGTTGCATAAATTGATGAAACTCCAAGAATAGGTAGAGTTTTTGCGTCTAAAATTTCCTGTCCAAACTGTGTAATGTATTAATTACGGCAGAAAATGTTGATATTGTTACCCAAGGATCGCATATTGCTTTATAGAATTGGTCATTTTTTAAATGAGGGAGCTTCAACTCAGTGACAACCCAAATGTACTATGCCGCCCTCTGCTGGTCAAAATTAGAAAGTGCCTAAACCTGTGGGATCCCTTTTATTATGGCCCGCAGCAGCAGTCTACTGACTGCAAGGACCATATTATTTTTGCAAAAAAGTCAAAAAATGTAAAAAGCCCCAAAAAGGCCTCAAAGGACAGGTTTAAGTCCAAACAGACATGACCAATATGTAGTAAAACAAAAAACATACAAAAAGACACACACAGCCCTCACCGCCAAAACTTCTAAATTGTTTCTGCTTTGTTTCATTATTATCGCCCGCAGCAGCAGTCTACTGACTACAAGGACCATATTGTTTTTATTCTTCCGCTTTCTTACGGAACCAGTTCGCTTAAATTTGACCCCCGCCACATACTTAAAAGTCCTGAAAATTTCCACACACCTAGGGAAAATTGTAAAATAATTTTTTACGTGAATGGGCCGAAAATCGCTTATGGGGCCAAAAAATAAATAAATAATTCGAAATACGCAAACGAAAGCCAATGATACGTGTTGGGGATAAGCCCTGGGACATTTGAAATTATTATGGGATGACCACATGACCTACGGTTTGGCAGTCATCTTGTGGCAAAGTCGGAGAAATGGCGATTTTCGAGTTTTTCAACAATATGGGAAAACTGCACTTTTGTTTGCCCGATTTTCAAGAAATTTCAGAATCACGTCCATAGCTTAGGTCTACAACGACCCTAGAAGTGTCTTTGACCTTTGAGCTTGGGAAGATGCCGCCATCTTGAAATTTTGAAAAAAGCACTTTTACTGCAAGCTACAAAAAGAAATACCTCCTAGGGGGTTTTATCAATTGTTATGTAACAGTAGATGAAAAATAGCCGCTGGGGTAATCTGGGTCATTGCATATAATGCTTTTAATGTGCACTGTCCCTGAGAAATAATTAAATTAAATTAAATAGAATATATATATATATAATTTGCTTAAATTAACTCACACAAACTGAAGTCAGGTCAGACGTGAGTAATTTGGTAGATTTGTAAATTTGCCAAAAAAAAAAAAAACAGATTTAAAAGACCTGTGGACTGCTTTTGGAAGCCTGCAGATGACTGTGTGTGCGAGAAGGAGTGTTCCAGGGTCGTCATGGCAACGAGTACACATGCGGCTTGAACTTTCCCCTTGAAATACAAAGCTTGTATCTTTTCAACCGTTTTACTCAGAGTAAAAGTAAAACCACCGTCAGAATTCAGAGACAATGGACTAAAACTAATGCATTTCATGTTTTTATGTCCATGTATACATCAATAATCACAAGTCAAAAACAAACATCTTTCAAAAATATTTTCTGCCAAAAATGCGTTGGGGTCAATGAGAGGAGTCATCAACTTTTGCTGATATTTGGAGTTGCTGTAAAAAAAAAAAAGAAAAAAAAAAACTACCTTGTTGAGGTTTTCTAAGTTGTATTTCCTAAAAGCCAAGAAGAATACCTACATTTTGATATAAAGACTTTTTCTGTGAGGGACACAATGGCAATGTCGTAGCTGGTTAAAGAGTTATGAAGTTCAAAATTTCAAGCACCAATCTCCTAAAAGAACAGAATATTTTTGATACCTGATTAGGGGAAGGGGTTGAAGAGAAACGGACAGACAAAAAATGTACGGAAGAAAGATGGATAACCATGATGACAAGTCCTGAGAGGGCAAGAACAAGATCCAAGCAATAAATTATTATGTACTGCCAGCTATCAGATATTCTAAGGGAATATTCATTTTATTTTGTTTAGACAAGAAGTTAACCTGTCTCCCCCTCACCCCAGAGCAGTGGGGGAAGGGGGGGGGTCATGCTATGACGTCATGTTATGACATCATCATTATGTTGTGACATCATACAGGAAATCATGTTGTTATACATAATATGACATCATGAAATTATGTCATGACATAACTTCATGATGTCATATTAACACATTCTGACTCACTTTGCATCACT
>NC_050528.1:13598834-13617205 GCF_002922805.2 Oryzias melastigma
CCTTATCGCGGTGGAGGGGTTTGCGTGCCCAAAATAATCCCTGATTGTCCCGACTTGGGTCTCTCAGTGCAAAGAGGGTGGGCCAGACTAAGGGCAATTAATTAAAAAAGAAGTCGATTAAATGTCTCTCCTGAGGCCGGGGCTATGAGGTTTGGATGTCTGTAGAAGGCGGGTGCCTCGGTGGTCCAATCCTCAGTAATAGAACTTGGCTTTTGAGACATGCAGTGTCGCCTCTCTGGGAGAACAGGGGCCTGAGTTTGTGCAAGAGGTTGAGAGATACCAGGTAGTTATAGCTGGGCTCACCTCCACGCACAGTCTGGGCTCTGAATCTCGGTTCTGTAAGAGGGGTTGGAGTCTGCCTTTCTGGAATTGCACGTGGTGAGAGGTGGAAGGTCGGTGTGGACTTCCTTGTGAGTCCCCAGCTCAGTCATTAAGGTTTTGAGTAAAAAGAGACTAATGTCCCCCACCTTCAGGTGGGGAGTAGGTCTCTGACTGTGGTTTGAGCCCACGGTTCAAACAGCAGTGAAGAGTACATGGTCTTCTTGGTGACTCTTGAAGGGATGCAGTGCTCCCCCGCTTATCTGCATCTCATACTCACGGTTTCACGTATTTGCTGATTTTTTTTTTCAGTTGCGTGACATTTCTGATTCATTACAAAAAATCAAGACAACTCAAGACGCTTGTATGAGACTTTTGCAACTGAAGGAGGTGCTTCGTGTATCTCCGCTGTGAGCTACTCCTCCTTTCTCCAGGACAAGAGGAAGAACACTGTAGTCATTTCAGACAACCTTCAGCCTTGTGTCTTGGACACTTGGGTACACCACTGATCACTACATGGTGGTGAGTTGGATTCACTGGTGGGGAAGGAGGCCAGAAAGTCTTGGTAGAGCTGAACATAATATGAAGGAGTCTGCTGGGAAGGTGAGGGCGGGTAGCGGCGAGGGCGGGTAGCGACTGCGGGCCATCCAACGCCGCTCGTAGAGCCACTAAACATTTTTCAGTTGTTGTTTTTTTTCTTTTTTACTTTTTTTTACCATCTTCCTAGCATTGGTGATTTCTCAATTGTTGGGAATCCACCTAAATATGCATTATTGATTAAATACTCAAATGTTCATGCTAATGTTCATTTGTCGAAAACCTTCTGCAACTGCTGTACATCGTCTCTCTGCTGCTCCCCGATGGAAAAGATTGGAAATACTTCATTTTGACTTCTAGTTATTTTGTTTTTTACTTTTAAGTTTGTGATTTAACGGTTTTGTGACCGATATCAGCTATTGCATATCTTATACGCTCTTTTTTTTCTAGTCTTAAAGAAGATTCTAAAACACAAATATAAGGAACACATTTTTAACTCAAAATGATGTTACAGTAATAGTTTTAAGCAATTCTTTAAACTTGCTTTTAACAGCAGGACAAGCAGGCAGGTCCTGAAAAACAAGGTATAAAATTAACATTTTTACATCAACTTAATCATCTCAATTTTTATATAGTTATTCTATTTTTTAATTTACACATACATTTTGAGGATCAGCTTTGTGCAAACAAAATATTTCTGATACTGTCTATAAGCTATAATCTGCACTTCCTGATATTTCACAGTAATTCACAATATATCTAAACATTATAACATCCTCATTACACACACACACACACACACACACACACACATATATATACACACACACAAGGAAATGTGATTCCAACCTAACAACCAATGTAAGATTTGTCAACTTGTGTGTTACCTACAATTATTCATTTCCTCAATTGCAAGGGAAACTGTACATTTACAATTAGATTAATTCCTACAAATATAGACTTAATGAAGCTATTAAAATAGGCGGCAGTGGCTCAGGTGGTAGAGCGGGTCGGCCAATGATCAAAGTATAGGCGGTTCGATTCCGGCTCCAGCCAGCCAAGTGTCGTTGTGTCCTTGGGCAAGACACTTAACCCTACTTGCCTCTTGTGTGCCTCCACTGGTGTGTGAATACATATGAATGTTTCGGTGATGGTCAGAGGGGCCGTTGGCGCATACTGGCAGCCACGCCTCTGTCAGCCTGCCCCAGGGCAGCTGTGGCTACAGTAGTAGCTTACCATCACCAAGTATGAATGAGGTGTGAATGAATAATGGATACACAATGTAAGCGCTTTGAGCGTCTGGAAAAGCGCAGATAAATCCAATCCATTACTAAAAACCAAAACTAACAGAATTACGTCTTTGCTCTAAAAAACAACAACAACAAAAACATGTTTCAGGTGCATACGACATTTTCAAAGAACACAGTCTAAATGAAAGCTTACACATTTTTAAACAGACAGCAGAAGCACAATGTTTTGTTTGCTTTAATTGCTTACGGAGAATATATACATTTTTATCAGAAGTTTCCATCTTGAAAGTGAGTTAGTATTATATATTAAAGTGTAACATGTAAATAAAAATCTATTTAAAATTAGTAATAAAATATAAAACACATATTCTGAAGAAAAAAATGAAATTAGGAAGACTTAGTGCATAGGTTAAATTTTTACTTTGTGTGTGGCTTTTTGAGGTTGAATGGGTAATGGAAATATGTGTTTTCAGAAACGGAATTAAAAAAATCTTTTATTGAATTATATATTGACAGATGTAATGCTGTTGCTCTTAACAATACATGTTAACTATTATGACAACAGCACTGACATGTCGCTCCGACTCGTCTTAAGCTGAAGGACAAATTCAAAACGGTTCATCTGCAGATCTGTGGTTTGCATTTGATTTAAATGACAGCCACAGAAAGCTAGTTTTAAACATTTTACTCAAAATATACCACTATTACTCCTCATTACTCTCAAGATTGTAATTGTAAGCACATTGAAACCGTAACAGATCATTTATTTCATTTTTACATCCTATGTCCTGCAAGTGGTACAAAAATAAATCAATCTAAAATTTTATTTAAAAAAAGGTTTTTGTTTGCTTAGTGCAAACATTTTTCTGACTTTCACAGAGGTCCATTTAGGTTGTACATGTGTTGTGGTCCATAGAGCGTTCGTGGACAGGTATGTTTGAGAGCATTCACACATGCAGGCTTGAACTGCACCAGAATTCAATTCCTTGACTCACCTGAGCTCTGATGTTCTTAAGAAGAAACATCTGGGAAACGAGGAGAAACATGTGAGAAATTAGAGTAATACTAAAAATCTCCTAACTTACGAACATTTTGAAATGTCGTGATAAAGTGCAAGTGCTTATGTACAGTATTCAGTAGTTGACTTAGCAAGAGTTTTTTTTCTGAAGCTGTTCTAGATGTTAACACCCCCCCCACACACAGCTATAAAAACTGAATTTTTTTAATAGGTTCACTCATTGGCTCACCTCAGAGAGTACTGTGTATGAAAGCAAAGCAACTAAGTTTTAAGATGTAAAATTTTCCAGAACATAAGTCAGTTTGAAAAGTCTGTTAAAGGAATCTTTAGTTATCTCACTGCAGATTGCTGGCAGATTTGAAAATTATCTCGACTCAGGTCTGCTAATAATTATGTCACTTGGCGAGATTCAGAAGTCCAGAAAGCTGAAGTTAACCAAGTTTGTGGGTCAGTTTATGGGTCAGTGTGGAAGCTAGAACCAAAAACAAACCATTTCTCTTTGTTTTGTTCTTTTGGATCAGAGATTATTTTAAGATAGTTTCAGTTTTGTGAAGTTTGCAGGCACTTCTGTCTCCTTAAGTGTGATAGAGAACTGAACTGGTTTGCCGCCTCACCTTCAGAACCAAGACTCACCTGAACCAAACAGCTTCCCTGTTACCCGTCTGTATGGCAGACCTGTTGGCAAAGTGTTAGCTGATCAAACTTCACAGGAAGAAAAGAGCAAAAAAGGTTTTATTCACAAATTTATATTTAACCTTCAACACCGTGAATGAGGCGCCGCCACCTGGAATCTTAGTGTCCGAGAATCCAGGTTTCTGAGGATCTGTGTTGGTTGAGTGTGTAGTTCAAAGAACGTGGGACGCAGCATTACCCCTACTGAAAGTCAGTCGGGGTGTGAAAGGTGTCATGCTGTGTTCAGAAACAGTCACTGCTGGGCTCCAGAAACCAAAACCTAAACATCTGGAATAAACGGCTCAGGTCAGACCTGGAGCAGAGGCTTCATGTTTCTGCACACAGAACTCCCACTGGTTCTAAAAGGATCTCAAATCTGTGTGAAACCTGGAACAATGGCCAGAATCAGAACTTCCTGCTGACAGGAGTGTTCTGTGGTGGAACCAGCACCTGCCTCGTAT
The DNA here is from genome assembly GCF_002922805.2 of Oryzias melastigma. Taxonomy (NCBI): domain Eukaryota; kingdom Metazoa; phylum Chordata; class Actinopteri; order Beloniformes; family Adrianichthyidae; genus Oryzias; species Oryzias melastigma. The sequence goes on from NC_050528.1 coordinate 13,603,091, forward strand.
AAAGGTGGCCAGCAGGTGTGAATGCGGACCTGTGGAACCACAAAACTCTTTCTCCGAGTCTCAGAGATGGTGTAGGGAGGAGGGGGAGACTTGTAACAAAGTCCTTCCCTTCACCTGAGCAGTAACCGCGGTAACCGTGAGAACTTTGCTGCTTAAAAAAGGGGGAGCAGGACCGACAACATAAAACATGACTTGTAGAGCAGAAGTACTGTGGGTCTTTGATGCTGCAGAGAAACCAGCCAAAGAAGAAGAGGAGACGTTTCCCTGAAGACAAACGCTGATAAAAAACACGACAGGTTAGAAAGAGGCCACTATCCTACTCCCCATAGTCTCTTTGTTCCAGTTATTACGTGGACAAGTCACTGTTCTCAAAGCGTTCTTTGTCATAAACTTCTGCGACCACCTTCCGTCCTCCGAACCAGCGGTTGTTGAGTGCCTGGATGGCTCGGTTCATCTCCGTCGCCTCGCAGAACTCCACAAAGATTTTGACGATAACGTCCGCATCGTCCTCCTCGCCCTGCCGTTCCTGGTAGATGATGACCCGCTTCACTTGGCCGTATTTACCGCACTCCTCCGTGACTTCCCCTTCTAGGTCGTCGTCAATGTCCTCGGGCCCAACCATGTTTCTCAGAACCATGACAGTAGACTGTAGGGGGCGAAAAGTGGACGAGGTCATGAGTGATGGGTCACTGTGCACGGCTGGGGTTAGGGCTCACATCAGGGGCTGCTGCCTTGCTCCTGAGCGGAACGAGGACCTCACCTCTTGTTTGCGCAGCAGCTTCCTCATCACCATGTGTCTGGCGCTGCTGCCACTGATGCTCACGTGCTCCTGCTCACTCAGAGGCTCCATGGTTCCATCCAGCTGCACCTCCTGCTGCTGCTCCTCTTCCTTCTTCTTCAGCTCAATTCCCAGCAGAGCTGTTGCTGAAGGGGGCGTGGCCAACACAGGGTTCACCAAACCCACCTGAGGAAAGCCGGGTCGAGCTGGAGTCACGCCTGAAACGAAACAAAACACGAGTGGTTGCGGTAGGACACCCCAAGGTGGGGGAGCTGCTTGTACACAAATTCAACACCTGACAGGTAGATCCACCTGCTACAGCACATTCAAAATTATTATGCAAATTATACTTTCTATGATTTCTCAAACACACTGTACCAAATTATTACACACAACAGAGTTCCACAACATTTATAGATTCTAAAGAAGTGAAAATGGTCATTTGTTGAATTGGCTGCATTAGAAGTTTAGGGGCTAAATTAGTCAAAAACATCGTAATAGGTCAAGTTTTATTTGAACATAGGACACTTTACTTAGTAGCAGCTTTACAATGCAGGATGTCAGAATAGCCTCCTAGAGCAGCTGTTTTGCTTGAGGTTGCTGCAAAGGTTCCCAAGCTGCTCTGTAAATCTGATGCATTTGTCTGTCAGACACCTTCCTCATTCTGACTTTATCTCCACAAACCTGCGTGTGCTCCGAATCAGCATCAAATCTCTATATAGTATGATGATCATGATTCAGTTTTTGTGAAATATCCAAGGTTTTCATACCTCGTTCAAGGTACATCAACTATTTTATATTTTTTAGTAGTAGAGATCTTTTTTATTTCTCATACTGCTAGAAAATGTTGGTCTACTTAATAATGTGGAACTTCCTTCTATACTAGTTTTTCCTTTAACTAAACTCACCTGGAAAACTAATGATCACAGTTGTCTTAGATTGATGTCAGAGAACCAAAGGGCCCAGAGACACAATATTGTACATGAGTTTAATTGATAAAACAAAAAAATCATATCTTTTTGATACTTAAATACAATTTGCATAATAAAATGGAACACACTGTAGTTTAAAAGGCTGCAAAGTCAAAAAAAAAAAAAAACAACAGCATCAAACCCAGTTAAAATCTAACTTGCTGAGACAAAATAAAGTGGAAAAAAACTATAAACCCAAGGTTAAGATTAATTTAATAGCTGCATGCTGCAAAATGCTACTATCATGCAGCACAACACGCACAAACACAATTTCGCTGATCCTTAAAAACTGTTCTTTTCAGAGGTTTATGAAGTGTAGTGACGGACATAGGTCTCTTCAGAACTTTGAATTTCTGGACTAGGCTGTTCTAAGTGCTGACGACTGTCACATTTCAGAAGAAAAGAACTACGCGTGGGTGTAGCTGAGTGTACCTGTGATTACACCGGGAGCCTGGGCGGCCATGACAGCCTGAGGAAGCCCGAGCTGCTGGGAGAGGAGCGCCGGTCCAGCCAGCGCTCCCAGCATTGTTGCTCCCACTGGATCCTAAACCCAGCCAGAACACAGAGCTAAACAAAGTGCATTGATACAGAAGCAACATGACGCAGTACTGCAGGAAAAAGTACACACCAATACTGGAGGCGGAGATTCTTACCTGAGCTGTGATCTTAGCGGTGGCAGCTGCAGCTGCAACAGCAGCAGCAGCAGGCAACCCGCCAGGAGTTGTTGGCGTGAGCATGGGCATGGGCGGAGTCACCGCCTTCCCCACCCGCAAGTACTGACCCCCAAGGTCAAACAGGTTCATTGAGGCGACGGCATCTTGAGACGACTGAGGCTTATCGTACTCTGTAAACCAAAAATGCTAATAAATTAACAGACCCAAACCCAGAACCCCATTGACACCACTGAGACTGGCAAAGGGAGCACAGAGATAAGCAATGCTCACCAATAAAGCCGTAACCTTTGTGCCGTCCCGTTGTGGGCTCACGGGCCAACATGCAGGACTTGATCCTCCCGAAGGCCTCAAAGACACTTTTGATGTCCTCATCAGAAAGGTCCGGGTGCACTGAGGCAACGTAGATCCTGTTGAAGGCACGCGCTTCCTCTGCCAGCTGGTCAATGATTGGCTGAGCCTGACCAATGTTACTGGGCCTCCCAACCTGACCAACAGAACCACTTTTATAACCTTCACTTCTGCAAGACGACGTAGAGAGGCAGAACAGTAACAAGGTAGTAGGGCTAAACCATGTTTGAGCAGAACAAGTCATTTTAACACACATGGATTGGACTGACCTTTATGTTCCTTCCTCCTAGGACGACAGAATTCATCTGCTCTAAAGCCAGCTGAGCAGCTTCAGGCATCTCATACTCTACAAAGGCAAAGCCCTGTAGAGACAATCAGATTAACGATCTAAGCTCACAGGGGGGTGACGTCTGGAACTTTAGGGTAAAAAACATGATGAAGATCACCTTGTGCTTCATGGTAACTGAGTCCCAGGACATGTCAATGCTTTTGATTGGTCCGAAAGGGGCGAAGGCCTGCCTGATGGTGTCCTCGCCCAGCTCATAGTATATGGAGCCAACGTAAACTCGACACATGATGGCCAGAGCTCGCTGCCTCTGAGCCGCCACCTGAAAGCTCACAGCAAACAGACAAAGAAGAAGTGTGAGCCGACAGTAGTGTACCCCATGTCTGCCCCAAGTTGCGTTTTTTGCATAATTTGGCTAGATGCGACTTATACTCAGGAGTGACTTATGCGTGATTTAAAAAAAAAAAAAATATTTGCACATATATTCATTATTTTTCCAATAACAACCAGTTACCCTTTAGTGTTTGTTTCCTACCAACAACCTCTAGAGGGCACTGTTGGCATGTTTATTAGTATTTACTACTGACAACATGGCAGATTTGTTCATAAGTGTTGCAAATTTCTCTCAAAAGTGCAGACCTATACTCTATGATGACTTTTATGTGTATTTTTCTTCTTTATTATGCATGTTTGGTTGCTGCGACCTATACTATTTTCACAGTTATAGTTAGGAAAACACAACTCACCGACTGCAGAGGAGATAGGGCATCCCCTATACCCATGGTGAGTGATGCCATCTAAGAGAAATGTAAAACCACACTAAATTTATCACAAAAAAACAGAAGAGAATGTTTCACCATCTGCTCTTCGGTGCTTTACCTGCAGGCTGGTGAACTGCTGCTGCTGCACCAAAGTCTGCTTCATCAGCACACTCTTGATGCTCTGCTCCATTGCATACTTTTTTGCCTGCATGCAGGAACAGCTGGTTAAGACTCAGCAGCATCCAACGCTTGCACGTAACTCCAGGTGTTTCTGATTGCTCAGGCCTCCACATCTAATTTGTCTTTTTTACCAAATAAACTTGATGCAAAAATGTCGTTGCAGGACTGGTTTATGGGGAAATATTTGAATCTGTTCTGTTACCCTCTGCAGCGCCTCCTGCTGGGTAGGGGTGAGAGGTGGCAGGCCCAGCTTGGTGGTTGTGGTGGTCCCCTGTCCATTCTCCATGATGAGAGCCGGCCCCCCCTGCAGACGGCAGCAGATAAACAAGGTAGATGAAACCCTGGTGGTTTGATTGATCATTAATCTGATGTTCAAATATTTTCAAAGTAAAGTGGAGTCAGATCTTTCCATCATTTGCTGGAATAGATGTGGTCTGGAATGGATGTTAATCCAGTCGACATGTAGAAAAAAATCTGACCATATTCTGATTACTTGAATAAGATTGTTGAGATGATGATCATACAGGAAGCATTATTTTTCTTTATCTCAACAACCATCATCTGACTTCGACATACAAAGACTTCTTCCCGATAATCAGATTTCTTCCTGTATGTATGCAATTTTTTAAAATTGTTTTTATATCTAACAATGTGTTAAAACATAAAGGGCTGGGCTTAACAAAAAATGCAGAATTGATTAGATTTTAATTTATGAGTTATAAGTCGGAAGATAATTTAATGCCAAAATCTATTTTAATCTAAAATATTTTTTTTTCCCAACCCATGTACCTGTAGGCTTCCAGTTACCAAAGATCGGTTATTATTAACTATTATTAACCTGTTTTTGATGGATAAGGCCTTGTCATACACATAGTGCATACCTGCTACTTGTTTTTGGACTATTTGTTCCATCACTTCTGAGTCTGAAGCGGTCTAAGGGTGCATCCAACAACAAAATACTATTGGAGAAGTGACCGGAGATGGTACATGAGGCAGAGGAGACTGGGGTCCTCTAGAGTTTGGAGGGCTCTTAGAGTTTTTTATGACGTCACTGTTGCATCTTCTCTCTTCTGTGGAGTGAGCTGCTGCTGGGAGGGCAGATGCACCGACAGGAACAAGAAGGGAATCAAGAAACTGGTGGGATTTCCCATGGAGTCTGTGACTGTGGTGTGAGAGAGAAGGATGGAATGGTATCTGAAATGTATCATGGACAATGACACGACACCAAGGGTGAATTGAGGAGCTCTTTCAGACATTGCTGTCTGCTATTTGCTGTTTTAAAGTGAGATATGGCAACAAGGTGATTTCTTTTTTTTGCTACTGTTGGGCAAAGCTGGGGTTCACCCAGGACAGGTCCCCAGTCTGTGGCAGGGCAGAATCCCACACACACTCACATATTCACACCTAGAGACACTTTAGAGCAGGAGGGTAAAACTCCAGCTCTCAAGGACGGCCTCCTGCTGGTTTTCCAGAAAGCCTGCCTTACCTGCTGCTGGATCAGGTGTGTTTAGCCAATAAAGAGCTTCAATGGCAGGTTGGTTGGAAAACATGTGTTCCAACCACTCCTCAAGATCTGGATTATGTAGCCAATTAACCTATGAAGCATGTTTTTAAGACTGTGGGAGGAAGCCGGAGTCCCTGGAGAAAACCCACACATGCATGGGGAGAAAATACTAACTCCTCAGAGGGTTGCAAAGAGGAAGAGTGGTTAGCACTCTTGCCTCACAGCAAGAAAGCTCTAGTGTAAATCCCAGCTGGGACCTTTCTGTGTGGAGTCAAATTTAAATAATAAAAAAAAAACTTTTCCATTAAAACATTTGGGATAAATTTGATGATTTAATCTGAACAAAGTTGTAACCTTCAATGGCAAAAATGAACAGAAAATATGTGACAAAGTACTGATTTGAATGAAAAACAAAAGAGTAGGATCGTATGCTGGCTTTTTGACATCCAACATAACAGTCATCTTCACTTAATGAAGGTTAAACAAAGAATTGCAGAAGCGAGTGATCGGTTTTACAGGCATATGAGCTTAACAGAACAGCTTTCAGAGCAAAGGCATGGCTAATTTTCTAAATCTTCCCATTTACCCCCCAAAAATATAAGTTCCTGTGCACACGTGAACACTGAAGAAATCTGATGATGGACTGAAGACTGTAAATCAGTTCTTTTGAGGATCATCATATCTAATCTACATGTTAAAACTAATCTGATTATTGTAGCTATTCGATTTGTGTCAGAACCATTATTAATTTCAAAGAGACAGCAAAAATAAAAAATGGATCAGAACATCTGACCAGAACTGCAAATAACTTCATTTACAGTATAAATCAGTTCTCATTCCAAACACAGATGAAGTGTATAGGCTGTCATCAGTTCTGTTTGGTTCAAACTCTCTTCTCAGTTCATGGGTCAATTCTGTTCACCATTCCCCAAAACTTCACGTGCCCACAAAAGCAGCAGCACCGAGTCTGCGCGGCATCAATCGTCGATCAGCAGCAGTTTCAGTTCTACAGCCCTAAACTGAACCTGCAGGTGTTTACACCTGCACCGTTATGTTGAGCATCACTTTAAAAACCCGTTCGGAACTTGGAGTTTTTATCCATGAATCCGGCTCATTCCAGCGGAGAGTGATGCTCTGCCTCGAGCCTGTCAGCTCAGTCTGATCCACGAAGATGTTTTCAGGTGAGCTGAGTTTAAAGTGATTCTGATGGAAACTAGAGGAGGCTTCGGGCCTGCGCAGTGCGCCTGTTAGCATTAGCTTAGCATAGTTTCTGTAGTCTTGACTGTCTGGTTTCGGTTCTTACCGCAGAAACAGCCGCCGCCATACAGCTCCAGCCCGGGCCCGGCGCTCCCCGCTCCGGCCCTCAGGGTACACAGTTCCACCGCGGGGGTCAGGTTTGTTGCTTTTCAGTGAGTCGCTGTCTGCAGCGCCAACACCGCTGCTCAGCGATACGTCACTTCCGGCGCATCTCAATAGTGACTGCTTCACATCAAAGTATTTCCATTCTGTTTTTCTTGAAAATTTTAATAGTTACTTTTTCAATTCAAAGTCTCTAAAACTAATTAAAATATTAAACTTGTTTAACTATCAAAAAGTTCAGCGTGTGATAGATGCTTTCTCTTTTCACCTTAGTTATTGCTATCTAATGCTGTTAAACATGTCAGCTGGAATGTTCCAATTACTTTAAAGTAACCACAACCTTTCAGAAAAGGGTATAACAGAAAAATGTAGGATTTTTTTCCTGGCTGTCAGAAAAAAACAATCTTTAAAACTCAGTTCAGAACCTCTAGCTGTCAGCTGTGCCGAGGAATGTTAATCGTGAGTTTATTACATCTATGGAGGAATTTCTCATTCTTAACTTACAACTTTAGCAAGAAACTTGATATTAATCAACAGGAAACTGGAAAACCTCAGTGGCAGTAACTTATGTCTCGATTCTGACAGTGATTTATTATTTTTCTGATTCCAAGCACACGCTTTTGTTTTGTTTTGAATAGAAATCATAAACCCATGCTCGTCTCATCTTGTTGTTAGACTCAGTTGTTTGGGTTATCAGTAAAACATTGGGCTGTATTTTACTCCCGCTGTGGCTCTATTGGTATTTATTACATTCCCCTCCAGCATCATTCAGTTGATGTTTCTATTCTATTTTCAGAAAAAAATGATTCATTTGACCATTGCTGAAGCCTTTTTTCCAAGTTTCTGATCCAGTCTAATAATGTTGATGGGGATCTGCAGCTCTGATGACTTCAAATTTGAATCCACATTAGTGGAGGAAATACTTCAACTATCATTTTGAAATTCATATTTGGCTTTTAGTAGTAATCCAGCAAACAAATAGTTTCACCCCAGTATGTTGTGCCCAGAGTTTTTTCAGCCGATTTAACACTTCTTCATTGTTTTAGCATAATCTTAGCTTGGCAATAACATTTTGCAGTCATCAATATTAGCTTGTTAAACTAATTTAGGCATTTCTAGTTTTTTTTGCCATTTAATCAGCCTTTTTATTTATTTATTTATTTTTGCTGATTTTTATTTCTTTTTTTTTCCAGATCATGAATTATAGATTTTTATTATATTTGAATAACAATGTTATTTTAAATTATCACAACTCATGTTTACAGTGTTTGATTTTCTGCTGTTTTTAAACTAATTTGGCATGAGGTCTTATTGATATTATTGTGCCTACTCATTTAAAAAAGATTGACCTAGTTTTAGCTTTTGTTTAAACGTTAAATAAATGTATTAATGGCTAACCTGCTCGCTTTTTTCTTTTTTTTCTTAGAAAATCCTTGTTAATTACTTTAGCCTCTCTGTAACATTTACACAAAAGTCTCCAGCTTCTAACTAGTTCTCTATACAATCAAAGATTCATGTCACCACTTTAATAAAATCCCAGCAAGAAGAAGCAGCAGCAGATAATTGCTCACATGTTAACTCAAATGCACTTTGAGCTTCTACAGACTGTACTGTTTCCAGTCTCTGTTGTATTTTTGTGTTTCTGTCATTTAGACACAAGCTGAAGTTAAATTATCTGAAGATTTTTCCAAAAGGAGTCAGACTGACTATTACTCCTAGTCTGCAATCTTGGTGGAAAGTTATTGCTCAGTTTGAAGTTTTCTGACTTTATTAAAACTTAATTTCACACTGAAATGTTGCTATCATCATATTACATGTTTACATCGAGAGCAGCCAGCAGCAATCAATTGACTGCTTTTAAATATCTGATCAGCTCAGATTGCGTTTAAACACCTGCAGCACGGTTACCATGGCAACAGTGGCAAAGATAATGAGGATGAAAGAGTTCATTATAACCATTATGATGTTCTTCAACAATACTTCAGACTATTAACTTGCATTAAGTACAACCTGCACTTTAAACTCAGATTTAAATAATTCAGTGTTCCACTGAAAACTTCAGCCATCTGCTACCTTCACGTTCTGGAGAACAGCTCTGGATTCAATCCAGGCTTCGAAATATTACAGAGCTTTTCCAACACCCAAGCCTTTCTGGTTTTACAGCTCAGAGTCCATCCAGGTCTGATTCATAACGTCACAAAAAATAGAAGAAAGTCTTCCAATACAAGTGAAAGTCAGAGCTGAGAACCTGGATGACAGCGCAGAAAACAGCTGGATGAGGCTTTTGAACTGAACATGAGCTCAATCATTTGAGAGAATATAGCAGTCTATGTTTCAGTGGTGTTCAAACTGACAGAATTATTCTACAACTGTTCTCAACCTCGTGGTTCTGCAGCTTCTAAGCTGCAGATATGGTTGTGCGAAATGGAGTTGGTGGAGCTCAAAGCATCAGCAGATGAAAATTTTAAGTGTGGGTAGCATTCTCCTGGTTCTCTGAAGATGAGATGAGACAGCTTCTATACATGTGTACGGGCTTTGACTGGGTCGGCAGAACCAACTAGAGTCCAACAGAACAACAAATTATTGCAAGAAACATCCCAGTGTTTGGTGCTGATGATAAATGGTTCCAGATAAGAGAGAGTGAGGAATATCCAAACAAGTCTCTGGACCTTGGGCAGTTTATGACATTTCTGATTGATGTCGTGGTAACGTGGAGCCTAGTCCATCAGGTGAAGACCCTAGAAGGGCATTCCTCCAGAAATCTGACGAGCCACCTGCTCCTCTTGGCTCTCTTCACGCTCCTTTCTCTCCTGGTTCCAGTCCTTTAAACCCTCTGGGAGTGTTGTGTCCTCTTCCTCACCTCCAGTTCCCTCCACAAACTCCTCGTAGGTCGACTTCTCAGCAAACGGTCGCTTCCCCAGGAGCTCCACCATGTCATTCTTATCCAGAACCTCCTTCTCCAGCAGCCGCTGTGCCACCTGGAGAAAACAAGAAGACTGATAAAAACACTGGAGTTTGGGAATCCTGACCTGTAGATAAGAAAAGGTAGCATCTAATTAAGAAAAGAAAGGAGCTGTAGAAAAGCAAGACCATTTGATGCTCTGCTTGGATGAGCACATTTTAGAGTTCTAAAGTTTTTCTGGGAAACAAGATATAAAATGAAAATGTCGATTATGTTTGAAAAGAAAAAAAAAAAAAGAAGAAACCAACTCCACAGCCCTGGTCTCCACCACTTAGCAAAGGTCTCAGAAATGAAAGTTGGTTTAGAGCAACACAATCCCAGCTAGAAGAACGTGACCAAGTAGATGACAGAGTTTGTTAATCTTTTTAAATGTCTAATAACTTTTGATCAGTCTTCAGGTTTAACATTTGGATCCAGAGCTGACATTTCTCTTAATTAACAAAGGAAACAAACCCCATACCTTCTCCACCTCTCCCTTTTTGTCTTGCAGCAGCTGTTTGGTTCTCTGGTACGCCTCACTGATCAGGGATCTGACCTCTGTGTCGATCAGACGGGCCGTGGCCTCGCTGTACGGTTTCTCCAAAACCATCTCTCCCTGTCGGGGCAGATCGAAGGAAACCTGACCCACCTTTGGGTTCATCCCAAACTGAACAATCTGCAGAAGAAGAGAGGACAGGGGGTCAGGCTGACTAGAGTTTTGGCAGGTCCAGGACCTCTGATCTGCATGGACTCACCTGTGCATAGGCGCTCTGCGTCACTTTGCGTAAGTCGTCCTGAGCTCCTGTGGTGATCCGTCCAAAGAAGATCTCCTCTGACACCCGACCCCCCAAGGTCATGCACATGCGGTCCAGAAGCTGCTCTTTGGTGTAGAGGTACTGCTCTTTGGGAAGGTACTGAGCATAACCCAGACCCTTCCCTCTGGGAATGATGGACACCTGCACAGAAGTACAACATTTTCACCTGACAGTCAGTCTGGAGTGATTAAATCACAGCCAGACAGGATTGTTACAACGGACAGACCTTTAGAAGAGGGTCAGCGTGTTCCAGAAACCATCCAGCCACAGCATGACCGGCCTCATGATACGCCACAGTCTTCTTCTCCTCTGGCTGCAGAACTTGGGTCTTCTTCTCCAGACCTGCCCACAAGCAGATGATGATGTCAAAGAGAGATTTGAACTGATTTCAAGCTTAAAGGTCCAAAGAAATTTTTTCTTTGAGTTGAACTGAAAGGAGATCAGCAGGGAAAATTTTAGAAAACTTTGAATCTGAGGAAGAAGTAAGGTCCACCAGATAGTATAGACCTGGACCAGTTTTAGCTTTGAACGGTGCTGTCTCACCTCCAATGACTCTCTCAATAGCCTGCTCAAAATGCTTCTGGCTGATGGTGTCTGACAGATGACGGGCTGCGATCAGAGCGGCCTCGTTGCAGACGTTGGCAATATCTGCGCCTGAAAGACAAAGAGCAGGGTTAAATACTAACAGATGTGAATCATATACAAACTTCAGCAACACAGAACCAAGTAATGAAATGATTTTTGAGGACTTTTTATCTTCCTTCACAGGTACCTGAAGGATCTGGCAACACTTTCTACTTTAAAGTGAACATTTCATTGAACACCATAGTTCAGTTCAGGCTAGAGTATGATAATAATCTGATTCTATTAAAATCCTTGTGCTACAGATGATCATGAGACTTCTTCTGCCACTGGACTGCAGTGAGAATCCGCCGCCTCAACAGAACGCCAGCCCAGGTCCCACAGCAGGAATGACACCTGACCTGAGAATCCAGGTGTGAGGGCGGCCATCTTCCGAGCCAAAGCCTCTTTATCCAGATCTGTAGCCAGCTTCAGAGGACGCAGATGAACTTTAAAGATGGATGCTCGTCCTTTGATGTCAGGAGGACCTAAAGCGGAGAACGTGTTGACATTTAATCCTGCAGAATTCGTTGTGAACGGCTTTGTGAGTCCACGTCACACTGACCAATGTAAATCTGTCTGTCAAAGCGGCCGGGTCTCATTAGAGCCGGGTCCAGGATGTCTGGCCTGTTGGTTCCGGCTAGAACAACTACATTGGAGGCAGTGTTGAACCCTAGAGGAGAGAGCAGACAGATTTCCTCAGAACGTCCTGATCTGTCATAAAGGCTCAGAGGCAACAGAGGAAAACTCACCATCCATCTCCACCAGCAGCTGGTTCAGAGTGTTCTCCTGCTCACTCTGCCCGCCAAAGTTCCCGCGCCCACGTTTCCGGCCCACGGCGTCAATCTCATCAATGAAGAGGATGCACGGAGCATTCTTCCTCGCCATGACAAACAGATCCCTGACCTTTTCAGGTGGTGATGGCAGCAAATCAGCCTCATTAGTTGTTTTCTTTGTTTCCTTCAATTCTGACTGAAAATCTTAGAGACCACTAACTCACCCTGGCAGGACCGACGCCCACAAACATCTCCAGGAACTCCGAGCCATTCACTGTGATGAAGGGCACATTGGCCTCCCCAGCCGTCGCTTTGGCCAAAAGAGTTTTTCCTGTTCCCGGAGGCCCGGTCAGGATGGCTCCCTGCACCCACAAAAAGACATTTGTGTTTAAAGCATTTCTATTAATCGATTGAATAAAAAAATTAATCAGATTAATCACACATTTGGATTGTCATTAATTTGATTAATCACAATATTTTACTGGGTTAATTTTATATGACAATATGCAACTTCTGAACAAAAACAGGCCAGAGAGAAAATGTTTCCTTTATTTTTATGGTCTGAAATTGTTAAATTTATTAAGAGTTAACTCAGATATCCCAGAAGAGGTGTTTTTTTTTTAGGAACAAAACAAATCAACAGTAAGATAAGCAGAACTGTAAAGACTTTTATGTCTGCAGTATTACTCCAGGAAAACAAAGATGCTGACATACAGCCATAAGAATTAAATACTGTATTTCTGCACTTTAAATGAACTCATAGACTTATACCATGGTCTGGAGGAATATTCGATTCTGATTAGCTGCAAAATATATGTCTATGATGCACCTAAACAGAACAAAACAAAAAAGTTCCAGTCACATAGCCCAAACGTTCTGTAACACTGTGCCGGTTTCTTTAAAATATTTTTTTCTTCATCTTCTGGAACAAAACATGTGGAAAAAGGGGAACTTTCTCTCTGAACCGATGCTTTATTTAATCTATTGTGACGAACAGCGGCTCACTTGACCGCAGTTGTGATGATCAGCATATATATTTCTTTACTTTGCTGCTGCAGGTGAGGCTCAGCGACGTGTTTTAGTCTTACTGTGACAACGCACCAGATCATTGATCAAATAGTCTGCTTTATGTGAAAAAGTGATCAAACTAAAAAAAAAAAAGAAAAAAGCAGGAATAAAGTACCAAAAACTGATTGAATATTTATTTATTTTGTAAGTGACCATGGTGTCAGTAGGATAATACACAACGATGTGTATTGGCGCACGCCGTGGAAGCCAGAATCAACCGAGATCAAGCGGAAGATTGTTCTTTGGTGATGTCTAATTTATTTGCATTGATAAATATTACTGCATAAATTATTTCATATTAATGGCGTGCGGTAACGGGTCAACGTCAATAGCCCTAGTTTAAGGGGAATCCAGACCAACGTGTTCAGACAGAATGGTGGAGCTTTTTTTTTTGTAAAGGCCTCCAAAAGCATTGTGGTAAAAAAGGTAGATAAACAGATATTGACATCCTTCAACAAGCATACGCTTTTACAGGAAAAAAATGTTTTAAAAAAGTAATAAACTTTGTTTAAATCCTCACCCTGCTGTAGAACCATGCTGGAATATTCTCCACAACAAAACTTTGTGGTAAAAAATGTAAAATTCCAGGACTTGTAATTCATGCAGGGATATGACATCACATTTCTGCTGTAAAGTGTTCATTTTGTCACCTCAATTTGATAAATCTGGAATGACTACAGAGACTGGAGATCGATAAGTAAGCCTTCATTTGTTAAAGTTGCATTCATGAACTTCATATTTCAGAGGCATAAATTTGGTAAACAAGTGACTGTGGAGAAGATGAGGAGTAGAAAACTGAGAATAAGGAGTTTCTGGAGCTGCATTTAATTTTTTATTGCCAAACATTAAAGAAATCATTTTATGTGTGAGGGAAAGATGAAGTTCTACTTGACCACCATGCATTTTGATTGTTGAGGCAACATTATGAATCATATGTTTTTATCAAATTGAAATAACTCAAATGAGGTTCTCCTTTTTCTGGTGTTCCTCCTCCTTCTTGAATTTCCCTGAGGACCTCCAAAGGGATTAATAA
>NC_050528.1:13617229-13667125 GCF_002922805.2 Oryzias melastigma
TAGAAAAGATAAAAGATAAAAAATAATAATAATATAAAAGATAAAATAGAAATATGAATATATATATATATATATACACGTATATATATACACATCTGCTAAAAGTGACCGCAGAGGGAGAGCGAAGAGCAGCGTTAGAGGGAAAAAGAGTAACAAGTACAAGAGAGCACAGCACCGAGGCAGCCATCCGCGGCGCCATCGTGAACAAAAACATTATGAATCATATGTTTTTATCAAATTGAAATAATTCAAATGAGGTTCTCCTTTTTCTGGTGTTCCTCCTCCTTCTTGAATTTCCCTGAGGACCTCCAAAGGGATTAATAAAGTATTTTCTATTTCTATTTCTCTATTTCTATTTCCAAGCAGCACTGATGTCTTTATTATCAGTCTATTGATTGGCTAATCAAATCTCCTCGTGAATGTTTGCATATTAGTTTTTCTTTGATATGGATCTTCTGTAGATAAATGGGGAGGGAGAGGAGAACACACATGCATAATGGCACGAGTCTTTTAGTAATTCCAACTGTTAAAACAAAAACATATGGAGAGGCATCTTTTCAGTATTATGGCCCCCGTTTGTGGAACGGTCTGCCAGAGGACCCGAGAGCCGCAGAGAACATAGATGCTTTTAAGAAAAAACTCAAAACTCATCTTTTTACCTTGGCTTTTAGTTAATTTTTTACCACTTTTATTATTCATTGATTCTTGTTCTATTTTATCATGCTATATGAATTTGAACTGGATTATTAATAATGTATTTTAATATTTCTTACTTCAATGTTTTACTGTTTATTCATTTATTGATTGCTTTTATCAGTATGTTCATTTCCACATTTTTTAATTCCGGTGCTTCCTCATTTGGGTTCGCCCCCTCTGGGTCGGCTGCTGTTCAACCACTACGGCTCAGGATGGGGGCCTGCATCGCCACCCAGCTGTGGTAAGGCAGGTCTCCGGCTGTGATGCTGCAGTTGGTTGGCTATGCCGCTATTCGGAGAGGGAGACCCCAACTATTAGCGTACAAACTTACGTGCTCAGCCTATTCCCTGTTGTCCATTTTAATCACCTTTGGAGTGGGAGGTGGAGGGGGGGTGGGGCTTGGGGTTGCAGGTTTGGGGGAAATGGACCCCGTTTTATTTTTTACTTTTATGCTTGCTTTTATATTATCTATTTATTGTTTCTTTTGTTTTAGTGTAAAGCACTTTGTGTTATTTTTATATGAAAAGTGCTATATAAATAAAGTTTGATTGATTGATTGATTGATAAACACACACCTGACTACAGGCTGGTATCTAGAATGAGACGCCACTGTAAGAGCGTGCTTATACAGTATATATCTGAAAATGTTCATACATCTTCACATTTTTGGATTTGGGTGTGTGCCATGTTTTACACAAAGATCCAAATATATTTTTTACTTAAATGAAGCCCTGGGTCTGTAGATCCATTTTTTATCTGTACAGTGTTCCCTCACTGTTTCACGGTTCACCTTTTCTTGTCTCGCAGATTCCTTTGAGTGCAATTTGGCATGTTTTTTTTGTTTTGTTTTGTTTTTACAGCAAACTTTATTCTGACTGGCTAAAGAGCATATCAGTCTATCTCCTCCATGCATTCAGTTTGCCACATTTATATAAATCTTTGATGATGAGCAGATCCTTGTTTTCAGTCTATAACACTGGAGTTAATTTTCAATGAAGATTTGAACTTTGAGTGTTTAAACAAGAGAAAAATGTAAAAATGTTCATGAAAGTCCATAAAGTGTGTGTAGTGAGGATTTTTACAGCCTTAAAGCATCTGTAATCCTTCTTTGTAGATTTCACCAATCCCACATTATTTTCAGAACATTTTTTAAACGAGGAATATTCTAAATTTTCTTCATTAAGGAAGACCTGTAACTTGAAGACCTGTCATAAAGTCCCGTTGTCTCCCCCCTCATTACCTTTGGGATTTTGGCTCCGAGGTCCTGGTACTGTTTTGGGTTCTTCAGGAAGTTGACAAACTCCATGATCTCTAGCTTAGCCTCCTCACATCCGGCCACATCTTTAAACTTTACGTCGATCTCGTCCTTCAGGATCTTTGCTGTCGTCTCACTGACGCTGAAAAGGCTGCCCATTCCCCGGCCGGGACGCCCAGTCCCTGCTGGGCCGCGGCGCAGTATGAAGGCCAGGAAGCCGATAATCAGCACTGTGGGGAGCATGTTCAACAGGAACGTGCTGCAGAAGACAGAAGTGCATTAGCTAAACCTCTGGTTTGACCAGAACCGGCAGAGGTGTGGTGGCATGTGTTACCCGTCGCTCTCTGTGGAGTACACCACGGGCAGCCGGTTCTCCCCCTCGATGCCGAGCTCGTACTGAGCGGTCTCAAGGTTCCTCTCAAATGTGTCGACACTGCCTATGTTGAACCAGACGTACTGCTGCAGGACGCAAAATAGACAGCAGGGAGGGTCACAAACAAAACAGCTAAGTTCTAGAGAACATGCTCACTGAAGGGGGGAACGCACCCCATCCACCGGCGTCTTCCCGGGGGCGAAAACTACTTTGACGTAGCGTTTGTTGACAACTTCTAATCGGTCGACCTGATGAAAAAAACATGCAGAGCTGATCACAGCTGCAACCAGACGTCATTGTGCCACCCGTTAGTGTGCTCCTCACCACCCCCTTGGACAGGTAGTTGTTGACAAAGTCCTTCCAGGTCACCTCCCGTGCACCATCCCTCAGGAAAAAGTAGTAGGTTACGGTTACCCAGAACGCCACGCCACTCAGTAAGAACATCCGAAACTCCCTGTCATCCAAGGGAATGTCCCCCTAAATCAAACAGAATATGAAACAGAACCACCACAAACCTGCACCAATCCAAGCAGAACCCATCAGCTGACTGACTGACCTTCTGCAGGCGACTGTACCAGTGTGAGTCCTCTTTACGACCTCCTCGTTTACCCCCTCCTCCTCCTCCTCCTCCTGAAGACCCACCCCCTCCTGATGCCCCGCCCCCTCCCATCTTTCCAGATGATTTTGGGGCACTGGCAGATTTGGACTCTAAAAGTACAACAAAAACACACATGACTCTCCACTGGATCAGAACCACAAGCTGTGCCCTAAAGCTATAGGCTCTGTGCTTGCAATTAAACAGAAAAAGTCAGTGCAGAGGGAAACGGCACAAAAGTAAAATTAAGACATCCAGGATAGGCTACAAATGCTGACTTTAGTTAAACTGATCCCCCCGTCTGGGCCTTTTTATGGTGTTGTTTTAAAAATCAAATGTTCACTGCAAAGCTGTTGATTCAACATGTAGTAACACATGAACATACCGTATTTTTCGGACTATAAGTCGCACCGGAGTATAAGTCGCAGAGGCCAAAAAATGCATAATGAAGAAGAAAAAACCATACATAAGTCGCACCGGAGTATAAGTCGCATTTTTTTCAAGTAATTTATTTTACAAACTGGTTGAAAAAAACGATATTACATCATCCTGGAAGGTAAGTTATAACATTCATAAGTGAATAGAAAACAGGCTGAATATGTGTCAACACATATTAGCATCATGAAAAAAAACAAAAAGGTGTAGCATTTATATAACATAACAGTTTTATTTAACTATAGCCTCAAGAACTCATCAACTTTGTATCTTTACTGTAATTAATTGCACGCAATCTCACTCCATATCACTAAATCCGTTAAATTCTTCGTCCTCTGTGTCACGTCTGAATAACTAAAGTAAATAAAGTAATTGCATAGATCACCATAAGAGGGCACTCTAGACTTTGGGTCCATATCTCATCTCGTTAAAAATTCGTATATAAGTCGCACCGGAGTATAAGTTGCAGGGACATTCAATCTATGAAAAAAAACGCGACTTATAGTCCGGAAAATACGGTACTTCCTATACAGAGCAGCACTTTGTTGTAGGGAAACACAAAGAGGTCAGTTAAAGTCATCCTAAGAATTGTAGCAGACTTAAAGAGCGACTCTGAAGAAAATTATACTTTTTGTGTGTTTTTAAAATGTCCTTGTGGGATTTTTATGATGATAGAGGACAAATATGAAGGGAAAAAAGCACAACATTGCATTTCTGAGTATTTCTCTATTCAAATTGTGGTGAATCAGGAGCTGATGAAAAAAAATGTGGATGGACAAATCATGTAGTAGTGATGTAGAGGACACAGTAGGACATTATAACAACGCTGAGCGTCTGGAAAAGCGCAGAAAAATCTAATCCATTATTACAATCGGCAAGCCACAAGCTCCCCGGCCCGCTCCACCCTATTCTGATACATCCACTTGTAGACAACCAAATCCCTCTACATCTTTGCTCTCCTCGTCCAAGCTGGAGTCTGGCTCAAAACTGTGCAGCTGGTTAGCTCCAATATTGTTCACCATTTTTGTTGCAGTGGTAATGTTAGGGTTGGGGGTGTGAGAAGCTGTAAGCTAGCGAAGAGAGCATGCTAAGAGATAGATGAAAATCCCAATCACAACTCAGAGGCAAATTTCTAATGAACTACTGCTGCTGCTCTGAAGAAAGTATATCATAGAAAACAACACAGGTGTTTTTTTTTTTTTTGCTACAAATGGCGTAATAACAATTAAAAGACCATTGCGAACGCATTTTTTATGGGCTCAAAAGATGACTGGGGTGGAGCTTTACAACATTGTGTAATTTATCATGTTGTTACTGGCATTCTTCAGCCCTGTCAATCACTTATGTCACAATGAAAAACATATTTTCAGACAAGAACTCATCCACAAGAAAAATTCTGCAGATAATATATCCACTGATTTTTTTATTTTATTTTATTTTTTTGTTTACGAGTATAACCTTTAAAGTATTTAATGTACAGTCAAGATGTCAGGGAAAATCCATTCTCACTTTAATGGCTTCTCAGCTCCATCTGTGTTCTGACATGATGCTTACCTTTACTCGCAGCTTCAGCTTCGGAGTTCTTCGCACTTTTCTGACTGTCAGGAAAATATTTTTCAAAGCCTGCACAGAAAACAAACAGTTAACACACACACACACACATGTCCTCAGAGTTGTAGATATAGATCAGTCTGAAAAATGAGAGCTAAATATGAAATGAGGCCAGCTGGAGGTAAAGTTGCAGTTGTTACAGAACTGTTGTTCTCTTGTACAGAACAGAACATTACATCCACTGTTAAATGAGTGTACCGGCCACAGACTCGCTCCTAGTGACATCTGTCCCCGGTCTGGCCGGCCTAGTAACACCTTTCATGTCTCTTACCTTTCGGGGGTTTGGAGCTCAGCCTCCAATAAGCTCCCAGTAGGTCATTAAGTAGTCTCCGCCCCCCTTCCACCTGCCCCGGAGCTGTCGACAGCATCACCTGAGAAAGACAAACGAGAACAAGCTGACGGGGGGATAACAGTCTGCTAGTTTGTTTTCCTGAGGTCAGTCTGTCAGAGATGAGGTGAGTAGCTCATCACCTCCGATGTCATTTCATTTCGCATTCTAGAAATGTAATGTCACGTCTCCGTGAATATAAACAAGCCACAGAGAAGGCAGATGATTTATTCCAGAGGATGTTCATCAGCCAAACCAACAATCGATGCAGCATCGGGGTTTGGCCGCTGTCAAGGTTAGCATGTTAGCTGTTCCTCCACCTACCAGCCTTGTCGGAGCTCCGGGGGGCGGCAGCAGGCGGAACAGGCTCCGGCAGCCCGCCGACAGCCTCAGGTATCGGTGAGCCATAGTTCCGGTCGGCACGGAGTTAAAGAAAATAAGGTTATGAAAACTAAACCCAGTCCAAGTTCACCCAAAGTGTTCCGTAACGCCACAACTCCGCCATGTTTCTGTTTGGAATTCTTCTTCGTCTGTATCTGTGTTGAGATGAAAAACAACAGATTATGCGATTTACCGCCACCAACTGGTAAAGATGGAAACTGCCATGACGAAACCAAGCCGCAGAACGTCAAACTCCTTTTGAATAACAAAAGAAATTCAGTAAATTTGAGTAAAATATTATTTTACTGTAATATTGAACCAAACAAAAATATTGGTGTGAATAAACATGAGGAGCTTCTCTCGATTCACAAAATGTATTTTTTATTAGATTACAGGGTGATCATCACACATATAAACTAATGATTTAATAGTATTTAGTTATACTCAGAGACAGTCTAATAAAATATTCTTATATACAGTCAGTTGTTATACTCTGTTGGTCTTTGGCAGTTGTTACAGGTGTGTGCTCAAAGAAAAAAATATAAAGAACATGTTAAATATCAAGGTTTCATGACTTTGGTCTGTTTGCATTTGTTGCCCTCCTTGCCGCTATGTGTCACTATTGCATCCTCCAGGTGCATGCTGGGTACATCAGAATGGCAAGCTGGTGGGCTTAGCGGCTGAGCGCCGATTCATTCCCGACAGAACGTGCGCTGTCAGCGGCTTCACCTTTTTAACGGAGCGGCGCTGCTGACGTCATTGAGCTATGAGGTGAGAGTCCTGGTCAACTTGGTTCTGACCCGGAACAGTCGCTGGTCCGCTCACTGCAGGGACAGGACAGTCGCTACATGCTAAATTAGCCTAGCTTGTAGCGTCCCTTTCCTGTCAGTCAGTTGTTAGCGGTCACGCCGCGGTGCCACGGAGCCGCACGTCGTTGTTGTTTAGACGTTGTGTTGTTTGGAGGACGTGAGCAGTGTGTGTGTGACGCAGCTCCGCAGATCACCGCAGCATGCTCACTTTCAGCTTGGCCCTGAGGTGACCTGACAGGTGGAGGACAGCACTGACAGGTGATCGATCTGTGTGATATAGTATGAATCCGCAGGGAATTCACTTGTGGTGAGTTTAGAGGACGGGTTTGGGTGTCCATTAACACCCGCTGACCAGGAACCTGAGTGACGTCAGGAGAGAGGAGGTGACACAATCACGTATTCCTGTTGACTCCCTCACTGTAGCTCCATTCATGCAGCTTATATGCTGTCACATTTAAACATTTATTTATTTGAACAATGCTTATTTATCAGCTGATCTGTTTGAACTGCCACACACATTATGGAATGAGGTCAGGCATGTTCTTGGCTGTTAATCTTCACAAGTACCAACCTGGTAGATCTCTTTAGATTCATGACCTTTATTAGTGGTGTAATAATTAATTTTAACAACGATTGGATTCATATCATCATTAGTGATTGCCGATTTGATTCATAGTCAATCTTGTTCAAAGGGAACATTATTAGAACATTCTACCACACTGTTTGGTCACATGGTTGCAAAATTCAAAGTGTTGGACTAATGATGGATTGATCATTTTTGCTGTCATCACATGTGTGTTGTCCGCTGTGATGCCCTTGGTTGTTTTTACATTATAGTGAAATAAACCTTTCTATGCCACACTACATGATATTTCTCTGCTGACCTGAATTCCCTCGGTGTCCCCCCAGTAAAGGTGGGAGAGGGGGGTCTGTGTCTTCAATGAAACTGCTGCCCCCTTTAAACCTGTACGCTGAATAAACAGACGATCATTGATGAACCAAAGTCAGCATTTTAACCATAACTTACTCAGAGAGTGAAGCTACACTACACGTTTTTACATTTAAGACCAATTTCAGTACAGAAAAAACGCAAGTTTGCTTTTTATAGCCACAGACTGAGAGCTTTTTTCCACAAATATGACCCACTTCAAGATAAAAATAAGCTGCAATACTATAAATATTCATGATGAATCAAACAGAGGAGCGACCTCTGCCATTTACCTGCTGCTGTGTGAGTGACTGCAGAAATCTGGGTTTGATCCTTCTGGACTATTACTGTTGTAAAATGAAGGGAAAATCAGTTTTTAGTTAGATGTGCATCAGAAATGAGGAAACAGCATAATAATTCACAATAATGCACAGCTGTTCTTCTAAAAGCAAAATTGTGGTGGAGTGTTTTGACACACTTCACCTGTGAATGCAACTCTTTGGATACAGATACATTATGTGTTTGTTGAAAAAAAAACATCATGAAAAACTTTAGTGACATAGGAACGAGTACTTTTCACAGCTACCGATGATCTCTCAGCCATCCCACATATTTGTGAAATGGTTACCTGCACAGGTTCTGTGAACAAACCTTATCTCTGGCTAAACAAAAAATGCATTCCTTTTAAGTTTCTTGGTTGACTCTTTAAGAACCCAATTCATTCTAAAACCTTTATGTTGGAAGAAAAATGTCAGAAACCACACTTTTTTTTAAAATTATTTTTGTAACAGTTTTTAAATGAAATGTATTTATTTTTTAACTGTAATTAATGTGTTTTTATCACCTCTTGGCTTGGACTCCCTTGTGAAAGAGATTGCTTAATCTCAATGGGACTTTCTGGTTAAATAAAGGCTAATAAATAATTAAATTGTATTTTTTTTTCTGAAAGAAGATGATGTTTAGTGACTTGTTTAACCCTTTAACTACCCAAACTACTTGTTGCTTATTGCCTTGGTACGGAGCCCCTAAGGGACATCAAAGTTAAAAAAAATAATTTAAGTAAAAAAATATTTTAAAAAAGAAAAATACTTAGGGGCTCCATTAAAAAAAAAATCAAATGAAAAAAAATTGATTATTAACGAGAACTACTTTTTTCTAAAAATTAAAGTAGCAAAAAAAATAAAATAATCTGGTAATGGGTGCGCATCAGATAACTGTTTTTTTTCTAAAAATTGAATTAACAAAAAAGAATTCTGGTTACTATTTAATGTGCACCAGTTACTATCTGATGCACATCTGTTACTAACCAGAATTCTTTTATTATTATTATTATTTAAATTTTTGGAAAAATATGTTTTTTTCCTTCATTATCCCTTTAGGGGCTCCGTACCTTGGGGAGTAATACACACAATCAATATTTTTAAAAACATGTTTTCTGAATGTTTCCCACCGTTTGGTTGAGCAGGCAGTTATACGGTTAAACTGATTGTTGACCTGTCCCTCTCCCCCTACAGGAGAGCTATGCTGTTGCCTCCTGGTGGTCTGGCTGTCGGGCTATGCTGTTCTTGTCCACTGGGTGGGGCCTCCTGAGCCAAGCTCGCCGCCTCCCTCCTCGTCTCCCCCGTCCTGCTGCTCAAGCCGCCGCCATGTACGCCACCCGCCTCTACAGCACTGCCGGGGGAGGGGGGGTGGCGGGCAGAGGAGCAGGTGGGGTTAAACCGGGGCGCAGGGCGGGGCTGGCAGTGCTGGAGGCGCCCCCTCACCCCCACCTTTCTCACCATCCACACCCAGCAGCACCTCCCCCCACCTACCCGGTGTATCAGAGCCGCCCCGATACCCACCGCGGAGCGCATTTCCACCATCACTACCAGCCCCACCCACAGCCTCACCCCCTGGCCCCACCCCCTCTGCACCCGCATTACCAGCACCACGCCCCCCTTCACATGTACGGAGGAGGCGTTCCTGCCGGGGGGGCCGTCAGCGGCAGCAAGAAGAAGACGTGGAACTTCATCCATGAGAAGATGAGCTATGACACGTTCTTCACCATGAAGCGCCTGATTGAGCGTTCACGCCGACCTGATGAGGTTCTGCGCTGGGTCACCCAGAACCCGGCCAAGATCTCCCACAACCACTACCCCGTGGCGCTGCAGAAGATCGGACAGCTGCTGCAAGCCACGCCCCCATCACACAGCCCTGGGGACAGAAATGATGGCGAGGTCTCTGGTGGCGGAGCTGCAGAGATGGAAGGACGGCAGATCCTTGAGCATCAGGACTTCCAGACTCTGTGCGACGCCATCGTCAATGACTGCGCCAAGTTTGACAACTTCAGCGTGGTCAACTGTCTTTATGCTGTGGCCGCACTCGGTAAGTCACTGCACGCCACTGACGAGCACTCTGGCTCCACCTTACATAACCTCACAACTCTTTCCTTCCTTTAAGGTCTACCCAGCAGCTCGCAGGTGGTTCAGGCGCTGGAGGCAGAGTCACAGTCCCGCCTGAACCAGTTCAACCAGAAGGACATGTCCATGGTGTTCAGCTCCAGCATGAAGCTCCACCCGGGCAGCCAGCATCCTCTGACTGAAGCCTGCCTGGCTGGCCTAGAGAAGAACCTGGAGCGAGAGCGCCACCCACAGACGCTCTTTCTGCTGCTGTCCTACTACAGACTCAAGTGGTGCTCACTACAGTCATCAGAGCCCACTGCAGGGGGCGCTGCAGCCAGTGGAACTAACAGCAGCGCTAACACACCTCCAAACCCCGATCAGCTGCTGGCTAACAGGTGAGAACCAAAGCAAAATGCTCTCACTTCCTGTTTGAAGCTGGTATGAGTCAACGCTCTTAACCCTTGTGCTATCCTAGTTATGTTAGGGAAGTAATCACTTGGTGTCATCTTCACAATAGAAATACACCGTGGCTGATTAGACATTTGCCTTAATGAGTAGTTTGACAGGTGTACCTTATAAAGTGACCAGGGGGTGTGCATGTTTACACCTCAAGGATTTAGATTTTGTTTAAATTGAGGAACACAAAGCTGAAAAACTCTCTTCAAATAAACCTTAAAGAAACAGCCGTTCATCCAGCCAACAATCCTGAAATGAACATGATCAGAAAACCAGCTGTCTGACCTGGATACGCTCAGAATGAGACTGATGTGGTCAGTCAGGTGTGTCAGATGATCCCTCATGTCAGAGCTTTGTCCTCAGGAAGATTCTGCGGCTGGTCAAGCATACCCTGGCCAGTGTCAGCGCAGTCCGGGACCAAGAAATGGCGCTGCTGGACGAGATGCTTGCAGCGTGTGCTCGAGAGGCGAGCAACAAGAGTCTGGAACTGATCTTCAGCTCACATTTGTTTTACCAGAACAGACAAGAGAGGTTCATCGTCAGCCTGGCAGGTGAGCTTTGATTTACTGTTAAAGTCAAAGAATCTTTTTGTTGAGTTTTCATCTCCTGTGCCTCTCTCTCACAGAGGAGCTATCTAAAAAGGTGGACAGCATCACTCCGTACACGATGGCTCTCATCGCCAAATATGTTGCCCGCCACCGACTGAGAGAGACACGTTTGCTTGACACCATCGCAGACTTCCTGGTGAAGAAAGCAGAATACCTGGATAGCAAAGTGAGGAGCACTCAGCATCTGTTTATGTTTAAACATCTGAACTCTTATCCGAATTGTGTCATGTCTGCCTCTTTAGGTAATCCAGAAATTGGTGTTTCCCTTCAGCCGGATGAATTACCGCCCATCCAATGAGCAGCAGTTCTTTTCTCGCCTTGAAGAAGTTCTGGAGCTGAAGGCTTTAAGCTCGCCGCTCGCCACGGTCAATATTCTGATGTCTTTGTTTCAGCTGGGACATTTTCCAGGTCTGGTGCTGCACAGAGTCTTTTCCTCTGCCTTCATCAGCAACGTCACCAGTGAGTGTAAATGAACCTCAGGAGCGCCGGTATGACTCCAGTATGACTGAGGTGTCTGCCTGCTCTCTGCAGACAGCCCGTACGCTCTGATTGTCAGGAGATACCTGTCTCTGCTGGATGCCGCTGTGGAGCTGGAGTACAGAGACTACACCGGACCTCGACTGCAGGACGCCCACAAGGTGCTGATGTTTGACCACGCCCTGACGGCGGACGAGGTCAACCGCAAGTACAGGTAACCCCTCCGCACAGGTTTAGAGGGGCTGTCTTGCATTTGATAACTTATATTTCTTAAAAATTACAAGTAACCACGGATGAGAGGAAAAAACATGAAAGTAAGGCTGGTTCTGATCCGTCTATTTCTGTCAGTTATAAAGGTCTGGTAGCTGAAGCTATGCGACAGCTGCTGGGAGAACAGAGCTACAAACAAGACGAGGTCCTCCCGCCTGGATACTACACAGGTATTACAGTCAGAGTACACTACATTCAAAGTACATACTACTGTCAGAGTACACTACAGTCAGCTTAAACAATAGGCAGAGAGTACACTCAACAGGCAGAGAGTAGACTACAAGCAGAGTACACAGAGCCTGCATAACCAACAAACTACTATAAAACCTAAAAGTCATTACCCAGGGTTTTACAAATAAGTGAAAACAAAATATGCAACACAATAGTACACCTCAAGGTACTACACTGTAACATTTTGTGTAATACAGACATTACATGTTTAACATCAGAACGATTATTTATAGAATAAAACTTACTGCTCCCATGATGGGGAAATTTATTTCTTACATAGCTCTTAAAAAATATACAATAATCAACAGAATAAAAAATAAGTCTCCAGTGTTTGAGTTGCAGATTATTTACTGCTCATGACTGCAGATTGCTGAAGCACAGCATAGAGATTTATTAACTTCTGTTGTTCTCCAGACTTTGTGCTCTGGTTGGACAGCTCCGGGAGAGTCCTGCCCACCAGCTCTGGAGCTTCTTTTCCTGTGAGCATTGCTCCTCCTTCATGTGTTGCCGTAACAACCAAAACAGCTGATGAAGCGGTTTCTGCAGTAACGTCAGAGTTTCAAAAGTTTTCTCCATTTGCACTGGAGGACGGGGCTCAGCACCCACCTCAGACGCCTGAAGGACTAGGTGGAGGCATAGAGACTGGAAGATTTCACCCCCACCACGTGTGTGGCGCTGCAGCGGCGGCCTCAGGACCTGCTCAGCCTGGCACTAATGGTGGGCCTTTAGACTATGGGCCATACTATGTTCCTGGAGCAGAATACTACTCTGGTCTGGCCAAAGAGCACTCTGTGGAAAGCCAGGACAGCTCCACACTCAGCAGCCCTCCATCTGACGCCCTGGCTCCACCCTCGACCCAGGGGCCCACTGGGACCACAGCACCAGACTCTCTGTTCCAGTTTTCCATCGGGAAGATCCTGGAGGAGGAGGGTGCTGCGGGAGCTTTGGAGGTCCAGGGAACGGACTGCGAGCTGCCTCAGTTCTACGAGGAAGTGAGCTACCCTGAAGGGCCTGGAACCGACAGGGGGCCCACATGCCAACATGACCGACCAGTACCAGGCAGCGCCCCACCAGAACAGAGGCAGATTCGGAGGTGAGTCGTCATTACAGTAAGTTTTGTCATTGTCAATGCAAAACGGGTCACAGCATACCAATCTCTGCAGGGTTATCATGTCTGTAAACGACAAGTGGCACTACTGTCACAACTCTGAGGTTCTAGTTGGATCACGCGCCATGAGAGACCGGCATCTGAGGCTGCTGGGATACATCATCCTGCAAGTGAGTTCCTGGAGTCCAGAACCATATGGACAGCTCCGTGCTGCCTCTAGTGTTGAGTTACACAACCTGTTTCCTCTTTTGTCTCCCTTCCCCAGCTGCCGTACCACGAGCTGGAGAAACTAAACGGCATCGAGGAGGTGAAGCAGTACCTGCACAAAAAGCTGCTGGATGTTTCGCTATGACTGAGTGTGAGTCTGTGTGTGTATGTATGTGTGTGTTCCTGCCTGAGATCAGGCCTGAGCCTGACCTGCGTCCAGCTGGACTTTTTGAAGACGTCACAGATGGATCAGCAGCCTGTCTGTTGAGTCACTCACAGATCAATGATCAATGGACTCCCAGCAGGCTATGCAGCTGGTTCCCTCATTTTCTGGAGGATCAGCGTTGGTGTTTGGGTGTTCTGAATGGGGGTGGGATTGGGTTCTATTACAGTTTTATAAAATCTAACCATGGAGGCAGAGATGCATGTGGGACTGTTTTGTAAAATGTGTGCCAAAGGCTGAAAGGAAGTGGTGTTCTCAGCGGGGGGAGTCAGAGGGCAGATTATTTATTTGAGCATCAGGTGACAGGGCGGAAATTGTTTATATTCTGTAAATCTATAAATGGAAATGGTATAAAAGCTGAAACAGCGTACAGAGTTTGTGTTTCTGTTCACCTTCAGTAACAATGAGCTGAAGCAGAGTTGTCCAACCATGAGAGGGTAGAGTTTAACTGAACTGCACAAAGATTATGTTGGATGCTGAGACAAAATTGAGAATTTGTGGAACAAACCTCTACTGGTTAGAGAAATTAGGGGAAACATAGCAGAGGGTGGTCTTGATTACATAAGCGCGTTCCAAATTAATATCCATATTAGATTTTTTTCCTTTGATTTTTCTAAATATTCAATACAAATGACAGAATAATTTAACTCTCCATTTTATGTCAAATGTTATTGAACAAACCTAAAGTGATCATTATTTATTTCAAAGATAAAAACTTCAAATGCACTCTTTTACAAAATTACATAGAGTTCCACAGTATTTGACAGATACTAAAGAACTGAAAAATGTTGTTTGTTGAATCTGCTGCATTAGGTCGTCATATATACTGAAAACAAAATCTATTCCAATCAAAAACATCTCCACAGGTCAAGTTACATTTAAACATAGGACTGTGTATTTTGTAGCAGCTTCACAATTCTTGACTCCATTGAACTTGTGAGTTTTTGGAATTTCTGCTTGGATTTAATTGCAGGATGTCAGAATAGCCTCTCAGAGCTTCTGTTTGGATGTGAACTGCCCCCACCCTCAGAGATATTTTGCTTGAGGATGCTCCAAAGGTTCTCAATAGGGTTGAAGTCAGGGCAGGATTGAGGCCACAATATCAGTTTATCTCCTTTTATACCCAGAGCAGCCAATGATGCAGAGGTATTCCTGCAGTGCAAGATGCAGCATCATCATACATGAAGATGAGTTTGCTACAGAAAGCACAGTTTTTTTTTGTACCACGAAAGAAAGTGGTCAGTCAGAAACTCCAGACTTTTTAGATGTAATTTTCACACCTTCAGGGACTGACCAGCTCTCCCTCTCCATGATTCTGGCCCAAACTATGTGTCCACCGCCTCCATGCTTATGTCACAGCCTTGTTGGGACATGATGGCCATTCTCCAACTACTCCATCCATCTGGACCATCCAGTGTTGCACGACTGTCATCAGTAAACAAGACTTTTTTAAAATGACTCTTTATGCATGTCTGGGCATAGAACTGCAAGCCTCTGGAGGATCCTACACCTTGATTTTGGTGGGACTCCAGAGACACCAGCAGCTTGCAATGATATTTTAGCAGCTGCTCTCTAAATCGGATGCATTTGTCTGGCAGAAACTTTCCTCATTCTGCCTTTATCTGCACAAATCTGTGTGAGTCTGAATCAGCCACAAATATCCTAATAGTATGACAATCACACTTGCATTTTTGTGAAAGGTCGATAGTTTTCATAGTTCATCCAAGGCATTCAACTATCTCATGCTTTTCAGCAGCAGAGATCTGTTTTCTTTCCTATTTTGCTTGAAAATTTTGGTCTGCTTAGTAATGTGGTTGTCCTCTTTAGTAGTTTTTCCTTTAATTGAACTCACCTGATGAATCAGGTATGTGAAACTGAAGTCAGGGATGCAAACAGCCCAGAGACACAATATCAGTATTTGAAAAACTAATTTTTCTTTTTGTCACTTAAATACAATTTGCTTAACAATTTGAAACGTACTGTAAAATCATAATCTTTTTTTGCTGGTCAGAGCCACTGACTGCAATCTGTAAAAATGAAAAAAAGACAAGAAAATGAGAAAAAAGTGCATTTATTTAGTTTTTGAACTGCTGAGTGGAGGCTCAACACTGACTCCTCCCTCAGTGGTAACGCACAGGCTCCAACTCCCGCCTGTAACAAACCCCACCCACAACACTGCGCTCAAAAAAGAAAACTGGGTAAACTCCCGTGAGCTTTTCTCTGTCCTCTGAAATGTCCTGATAAAAACCAACAAACACTCGATAAAAGACAAAAAACACAGGTAACAAAACTCTCCATCTGGCTCCGCCCACTTCACACATCACCACCTCTCATTGATCCACCGGGATGAATGGCACCTGAGGAGGCGTGGCCTGCACACCCTGTCCTCTTCAATGAGGGGGACGGGGTGGAGCTAGTCGGAGTCTGTATCGCTGGATTCCTCCGACGAACTCTGATCATCGTCATCCTCTTCATCGTCATCGTTCTGAGGAATGAGTGGAAGACTCGTGAGGTGTGCAGAGATGTTTGAGTGTTCCTGAAAGATGATTAATGATTGCTGAATAACAAAAAGAAAGAAAGTGTCCAGCTCCTTCACCTCATCTTCATCCTCACTGTCTGTGCTCCCTGAAGTTTCGTCGTCGTCATCCGAGTCTGTGGAGTCACTTTTCTCCTCCTCGTCAGAGTCGGACATGTCCTGCTGTAGAAGTCCCAGACAAATCCATTCGGCCTGCAGCCTGACAGACTGTGCTGAGGGTTTGTGGTGTCAGTGCTGTGTTACCTTGGCCCGATACGCCATCGCCCTCTTGTTGACGCTAACTGCCGGAGGTGCAGGTCTCGACCCACTGGCCTTCCCCTTTGCTGTAACCCGGACTTTGGCCACAGGACTACTGCGGACTTTTGCGGTGCTGCGACGTTTCTGGTGGACACAAACGGAAGAACGTGTCATTAAACTACACAACTGTTGAAAGAAGAGCAAAATGACACAGGGGGCACTAAGAACTCACCGAGGAGGAGAACTCTTTGTAGGCTGCTCGATCTTGAACAGACAGAGACTGGGGAGGAGAGGGAGGCGATGTGGTTTCAACTAAAGACATGCCAGCTTCAGCCAGGAACAGTCACATCTGATTTTTATATCTTAAAAGTCCAATCGTAGTATCATACAAATGCACAGGGATGTGTGGTGAGGCCAGATATAAAGTGACAGCTGTTCTAAAGAGGCTCTTTCTGTCACGTGAAATCAAGTGTGGGGAGATATCTGACCTGACCGCAGAGAGCAGTGACTCACTGCTCCAGCTGGACATACAGTAAGAGAGCGAGCTGAACTGACCTTGACCCAGGCCTCCAACTCGGCCTTGTATTCCACCTGCTGCTCCTCCACCTGCTTCTTGTATTTGTCTTTCTGAGTCTGGCTCAGCTTCTGCCAGCGTTTGCCGATCTCCACCATGCGCTCCTTCAAGCTGAAGTGGTTTAGCTCACCATTGGTCAGCAGCTCCTGGGAGAACATCTGATACCCACTCCTGTGGGGCAGACACAGCATTGCAAGAGGGGAACAAATGAGTTATAAAAAAAAGGTTTCCTAAATAAAATCTGCGTTATGTGATGACCATCTGGGGACTAAGGCGTTTACCAACTTGGAAGATGAAACTCACACTGGAGGCTTTTTGGGTTCTCCATCAAACTTGGGCTTCCTCTGTCCAGTTGCAGGAGCTCTCATCTCTAACAGCTCCCTCTGCAGGACACCAAGAGTCAGTGCATGAGGACACATCCAAGATGTACACAAACAGCTGATTAGGACAAAGGGAGGGGTCAGAAATGACAGCATTGTTTCATGTGTGGGGTCAGTGTAGGGGGGCGTGGCTCACTGACCACGGGCCGGTACTGAACCTCGTAACGCTTCTGGTCCTCTGCTGCTTTCTTGATCCATGGAATCTTCTCCTTCTTCTCCATTGATTTCCAGGCTGCCTCCATCGCCACCTGTGCCTTTCTGCGATCGCTCTATTGAGAACCAGACACATGTTAATGCAGGAGTCAGAACAATCCTCAAAAAAACGGACTGTCTCTGATAGGGAATCAAGATGCAGCTCACTCTGTATTTAGCCAGGTAGTCTCCAATCACACTGTGCTGCCACATCTCCTCGGCCGTTTTCGGCGTCTCTGGAAGCTTAACCGTCTTCTTAGCATCCCGCCGGTCTTTGGGTGGTCCTGGGGGTACCCATTGCTCTGGCTCCACTTCACGGGTACGCTCCTAGGATCACAGGAAACCCAGGATCAGTTAAGACATTAAAACAGTTTTTGATGAGCTTTAAAAAAATGAACAAGAAGAAGAGCTGTATCTGACCTTCACAGATGGAGATTTGGCTCGATGTGGGCTTGAGGCTACGGTCACTTTGGCACCTCCCATCTTCTCCTCTCCCAGCACTCTGTCTCGTTCTTCGTCTGGAAGACTCTGAAAAACAAAATAGAGGGGATTTCCAAAGCTTCAATCACGTTTGGCTTTACTTTTATTCAAACAAAGACAAAAATGTCTGAACAAACAGGCTCATCACTCAGTTGAACGTCTTCTTTAATTAGTAAAAGGTTCACATTGTAAAAGTTCACTACAACTATTCTGCTGCGATCTAGGAATCTATCTTCTAAAGAGGGTGGTTGGTTGCCGCGGTCGACCTGTATTGTGATGTGGGACTCTGTTCTCACCTCAAGGAACCGCTGCAGGTCGATGTCGTACTGCTTCTTTTTCTGTAGGAACACCAAATCCCGTTAGAGAGCAGATGTGGAGCAGCAGCCTGAAGTGCGGCGGTGTCCTACCAACCTGCTCGCAGCGCTTCTGGAACATGTCCTTCTCCTTCTGCGTCATCATCTTCCACTGTTTGCTGCAGAGCACCATGCGCTCTGTGCTGGGGACGTCCTTCATGTTCACCATTAGCTCCGCACAGTACAGAGAGTAGCCATTGCTGCAAACACCAGTTTGATGGTTCAGTGCTGTGTAGGATGGCGGTGATATGACAAAGAATGTGGTACAAACTCACGGTGGAGGCTTCGTCGGCCGGCCATCGAACTTGTCTTTGAGTTGTCGCTCTGCCTTGGTGAGGACAGAGCGAATGTGATCGTCTGAGTTGACGTCTGGGTGAGCTTCGTGATACGCCCTCATGCTGCCCTATAACACAGCCCGTGTGTCAGAACCAGGACCTTCATCAGACAGGATGAAGAACAGACTACTTAATGCAAGAAAGCAAAATTTAGTTCTGGTACCTCGTAGTCCTTCTGCAGTTCCAGGGCTTTGCTGATCCACTTGAGTCTTCTTTTGTCAGAGAGCTGGGACCACTGTCTCCTCAGAGCCTCCTTCAGCTCCTTCTGACTCACCTGCACCAAAATAATGGTTTCAATTTGTATGTTATTGATAGCATTACATCATTATAACACAGCTCCATACAACATGGAAGTGTAAGCTCTATGAGTTACACTTAGCATTTTTATGTTAGTGATGCTAACCTAGCATGGTAACATCACACATGTTAACTGTAAAGTCACTCCGATGACCCCCCCGCTTCACAGAGCAGGAGGTCAGGTTCTTGAATGACAGCTGCTGTTCCGCTTGTTTTCGATATCCCTGCTCTACCTGCTGCTAATTACCTGGATCGTGTTTTACCAGATAGAAGCTGCAAAGACTGGGAGTGTAAAGCTACCAACAAGCATTCTTGAAACGCTAGTATAGCCTATGGTGTCCACATCGGACGAGCAGGGAGGGAAGTCATTTTGTTTTTCCACTGTTTGTTAGCATATGTCCGCTACCTACTGTTGGAAAATCTTGGTGTGAAATATTGAAGTGATGCAAATTTTGCAAATGTTGCTTCAGGTTTTTTCTTTCACAGCTCTAAACCAATATATAAAACATTTGGTGTCATAGAACTCCATACGGGCATAAATCACAATTATTAATTTATCCTACATGATCAATTTTCAAACGATTGGCATTTCCATTAACTAAAAGGGATGCCATCCTTATGTCTTTACCAAATCCAAGTCAGAGTTTCACCTGGTTTAACTTTCATTACACACGTTTTACATGTAGGGCCTGAAAACGGTCATAGACCCTAGCCTAGCTACACATGAACGCAAGAATTTTAAAGACGAAAGACTGAAACACACACTCACATAGAGCTTTTATAAGAAGTGGCTGCTTAAACGTAGCTTCAGTGTGTGTACCTCTGGGTGGACCTTCATGTAGAGCTTCTTCTCATGGTTGTACCACAGCTGCTGGGGGGTTTTGGGTTTTTCAGGTAGGTCCGACTTCTTCCTTTCCTCGATGAGTTCCGGATGTTCCTCCCTGCAGGATAACTGACATTAGCTTTGTCACTTCACGAAGACGAGCCAAAGCTCAGACTGTACACTCACTTGAATCGCGCCATGTTTTTCTCAAACTCCTCCTTCTCCCGCTGAAACTCTGTGATGTACTTTTGCTGCAGAAGAGAAACAAAGTCAAGCTGATGTTTCCCAGAGTACTGAGAAGATTTGAATAAATCAAGACTCTCTGAGACCAGTCCTGGTTCTGGTCCTAACCTTCTTTTTGTCGGGGAGCTCTTTGTACTTCTTAGACAAGATCTTAGTCAAATCTAGGTTGCTCATCTCTGGGTGGATTTTGGCATATTTGGCTCGTTTCTCCATGAAGAACCGAAAATACGGGGTCAGGGGCTTCTTAGGGAAATCTGGGTGAGTCTGGAAAAGGTAAAGAGGTCAAAGGTCAGCATATCATAATTTGTTTATGCTGGAGAAATTCAGTGGTGGTGATGCGTACCCCTCCTCCGTTTTAGCAATATTGGTTTAAATACTAAAATAAGTCAAATGTTTGAACTAGAAGTTTCATTTTTTCATTGAACAGATGATTTTATCCAAAGAAACTTGCTTGACGGTAATGTGGAGTTCAGTGTCTTGCAATTTTGACAATGTTTGACCAGAGATTTGAACCCGCTGGTGCACCACTTTTCAACCCAGTGGGCTACAGACCCAAGTTAACCTTATCTGTTAAGTTCAGGCTCGCCAAAGCCTAGTCTGGCCTCACCTTCAGCTTCTTCCCTTTGTACGGGTTCTTGACAAATTCGATGGCGTCCACAATGAGCTCTGTCATTGTTCTGTACTTCCGAACCTGAAAAAACAATGGCTTAAGTCTTAAGATGGTTTCAGGAGCTTATTCTAAGAAGGTTTAATGGCCATCGGGCCATGTGTTTTGTTCACTTTGTGTTTAATATTTCAACATAGAAATTGTTTGATCAGAAAAAAATGTAAATTGTAAAAACATAATTTTTTTCCCTAGACAAAAACTATGTCCTTAGACTATGAAACACATCTTTGCACAGGCTGTCATACCTCTGTCGAGACCTTCTGCCACTTCTGCCGACACATGTCTCCGGTGAAACTGCCAAAACACACTTTATCCCAGTCGAAGTGCGACTCTGTGGTTTTGTATTTCATGGCGTCTCCGTCTGGCAGCAGGCTGCGGATCCTCTCCAGCAGAGTCAGGCAGTCCTCCTTGCTCCAGTTATCTGAAATCAAAGTCAGAAGCATCAGGCCGGAGCATGTCATTGCGGCCCTCATCTGTGCAGAAAGAAGCTGCTCTGACACGCCTCCTGTGGGCGTGGACAAAGTGCCTCAGTCTTCACGCTGAGGTCATGTGTTTACCTGTGTCAATCTTGCCCTTGGCACTCTGCGCCGTGGAGACACTGCCGCCGCCGTTCATCCTGCAGCGACTGACGGAGAAGGCTCCGCCTCCTCTGTACACAAAAAAAGTGGAATTTTGAAGGTGGGGTCAGAGCAGGCTCTTTTGAGGTAGCCAGTGAAGACCTGGGCCTCGTTGCGGACATTTGCAACTGTTAAGAAGTCTGAGCAAATCAATGATTTTTCTGTTTCTAACATATTGTTCTAATGGAGATGTTTCAATGTTTGTTTTTTTCTCTTTGCAGCAGTAGCTTATTAGGAATTCACCTCCGAATTGGAGGTTGGACTGTTGGTGCAGAGTAAGCCCGTCCCCACTTCCTGTCATCCATCTGTTTAGAGTAGCTTTCAGCCCCTTACAACCCAACCTAACATTACAGGTGCAATAAAAATGATATTGTTCCCCTTTCGGCATATCCTGTTAGGGGTTGCCACAGCAAATCAGGGTTCACTGGTTTGCATATTTGGTTTGGCAGAATTTTACGCCGGATGCCTTTCCCGACACAAACCTTTATTTCATCTGGGCTGGGGACCAAAATGAGGAGCAATACTGGAGCTGTCCAGCTGTACAGTTTTAAGCCAGATGCCAGCTCAAGAAGATGTACATGGATCTATTTGTCTGCGCCAGAATAGAGGGGAGCAGGGTATTGTTTTCTGTCACAAATACCAATTTTTTAAACTACCTTTTTGCGTCTTCTCCTAATTTACAATGATTTGAATGAATACTCAGAAAAGCAATTTTGAGCTTATTCTGGTGTCCTCCATCTCCAGAAAAATGATAGAACATGTTAAACACTAAAAACACAGGTTTCTACATAGGAACAGTTTGAACAGAACTGAGCAAATATTCTTTTTAGATAGCTTCTAATAGAGTTCCTACCTAAAATTCAAGCTTTTAAAGTGGAACCATTGAAAATCACTTCTGCAAAAGCCCCGCCCACATCCACAGGTGAGCGGAAGCAGGTAACCAGAGGGATGTCCACGCCACACCTGTTGTTCTCAGACACCCGCCGGTGGTGGTAATCATCCTCCTCGGCTGAGAAGACTTGGACCGATCCAAACTCAATAAAATGATCCTGGTAACCTATCTGGGTCACCAGAACTGGAGGAGAAAAATCTGCCGCTTTAACATCGGAGCTTCTGGAGATCACGTGAGAGTTTCCACCAGTTTCCCAGCGGTTCGACCGAGTCCAGCGACATGGCTCTGTGTTCGGGGGTTCTCGTTTACGATGATTTTACAAAATCCTCGGGCAGAAAGACAATTCTGTGTGAGCCCGGGTCCAGGCACCACCAGCGGCCCAGACCGCCGCTAGCTTCAGCAGGAGGGGAGCGAAAATGCACAGCTCAGTGAACCCGGCGGGCCGTCGGGCTCCCGCTGCCCGGTAATGGCGTCCATCCTCCGGCAGGAGTCAGCACGTAGCTTCCGCTGGCACCGAGAAGAGCGACTGACACACGAATCTGGACCTTTTCGAGACGAAGCAGAACAATTCTTTAAAAAGCGGATGATCCGAACCGACCTGACGAACTCTTTAGGACCGATTCGAAGCTCGATCGACACGTGGAGCCTATAATCGCATTATTTAGCAAAAGTGCTGAAATGGTGGAAACCGTCGATCTATGTTTGCTTTTGTGGGGTTTCATCGCACTAAAAATGCAATTTAAGAGTTTGTATGTGTGCATTTATTTGCTGGTGTGCGTGATTCTGTGATTTTTGGAGCTTAGCGGGTGAGTTGTGGCGCTGCTGCCCCAGAAGCCTTCACTGCAAAGCCGCCATGAAGGTTCTAGGGACTCGGGGACAAACGGACAGAAAACCCTAGAAAACCGTTCAAAATTCAGTGTGACCACTCACCTGTTGGTTTAGAAAAAAACCTTAGCGGTCGCCGATCACCACCGTGGTCGGTTTTACTGATTCGGGCCCGTCAAAGTGGGTATTTTTTAGCTGCAAACCCCGGGGATTCAGGTCGAAACGAATCCGACAAAAGGAGCGTCTAGTCCGGTATGAAACTCCGCCCAGCGCCGCAGGGGGAGGAACTCCGGGGGAAAGCATGAGGACAAAGGCGGAGGATGAAACCAGAGACAGCGGTGAAAACATCAGCCAAGCCCGCTGAAACTACTTTACCTCTCAGCGGGTTTTAACACATTGGTGAAGAAGTTGGGGTTTTTATTCCGAAATTAAAATTCCTTTAGAGAAATAACGTCCTTTTTTCAGACGATCCACCTGCTTGCTGTAACCTGGTCCGGGTCCAGATTCCTTACCCGCGGTGTCTGACTGAGCGGGGCCCGGGGACCCGCTGACAAAGATGCAGCACAGAGTAGACGGATGTTTCGGCGCCAACAGTCCCGCGCACTGATAACCAGAGTCCCCCAGAAAGTCACGCGGGTGTCGCCAGCGCGTGCAGAGCGCTGTGACTGGAGCGCATCGGTGGCTCGGAGGCGGCGGGTCGGCACGCTTCCCGCTGCACAGCTGCGCGCATCCTCATGGCGTCCTGCCCGCTGAGAGTTCACCATTCGCCGGTCCGAGCTCCTGCAGTTTGCGGTCCCTTCTCGGAAGTTTGGTCCAAAGACGAATCAAATAGTTCAACATTAAATTAGAAGATACATTGAGTGTTCTGCTTTAACCCTACACTTTTTAATTTTATGAATTTATATTCTGACTTTATATGGATCCGAGTTTAAAAGATAACGATGATATGACCGGATGCCCTGATGGAGCGCACGTGATCACGTGGGGTTCTAATGTGAATCCCTGATCCGAGTTCCCCCAGGTAGGATCTTCTGGAGTGTGGGTGTAAAAACCCGGTTCGAATGTATCCTGCAAGGGCCACTGACTGTCCAGAACCACGAAAGGACCCACAGCGCAGCTGGATGGTCAGACTGCTGCCCCCTGCTGGTGTGGATGGTCATCAAAAATAAAAGGACGGTGCACCTTGAACATCAGTGGATGAATCTACTTGCATTGGACGACCATCAAAAGCTATTTTCCCCTTGGTTCATTAAAATAAGAAATATATATTAAACCGACTTGTACCAAAGTGAAATCAAAGAAAGAATAAAAATGTAAGAAGTGTAAATTACCGTAACTATAGGAGTGTAACAATTCATTTTAACAATTAAAATAATTTGTAGCTTCTGATATTACTTATAGTTGATATTGATTCATTTTGAACAATACTATCCGATCCAGATTATCTTCAACCAGTGTGATTCAGATAAACACTTGGATATTGAACAGAGCAGATAAAGTCAGATTTCTTGCGAGATAAGCAAGTTTAAGTTAAGTATGTGTATAAACAAGTAAACAAGATTTAATGAAGGGCAAATCTATCAACATTATAGCTTAATGAAGTTCATCCCACTGTACCCAAATACAAAATGATTTTAATAATATACCATTCTGTATGTAGGCTTGAGACCCCCCCCATATGTATATATATATATATATATATATATATATATATATATATAGCCACTATCCCGTGTGTTGTCAGCTGTGATGATGCTTGATCATTTTTAATGTTATAGTAATGCAAACCTACTCTTCCCTAATCCAAATGATATTTTCCAATATTAATACTATTGATTTATTTCATTTTTTAATATTTTTTAAATAGTTTTCTTTGATTAACAACTCACCTAAGATCAATCTAGTTGGATCATAGGAATATACATCGATTAAGTCAATTAAACATTACACCCCACATAAATATCAAATCTATATTGAAAACTTAGAAGATACAGGATAGGTAGGAACTTTGATAACATCAACTTGGGAAAAAAAGAAGTGTGTTTGTCCCACTGTTATTATATGGATAATATATTCTATTGTTGAATGTAATTATAGAGAAACAATATATACAATTGCCTTAAGTTTTCTCTTTTATTTTTTTGACTGCTCCCTTAGTTTAGGAAATGTCCAAGTGTATCATCCATCTCCATCTATTTATATCATCTGCATCTTTGTTCACACCAACCACTATCAAGTTCTTTACCCCGTAAACCTCGTTGCAGCTTCAACCTTAGGCTGTTTTTATCCAAATAAACAGTTCGTCTTCTTAATGTCTCTAAACCATCTCAATCTACCTTCTTAAAAACAGCCAACATGAGCTGTCTCTCTGATGGATTAATTCATTACTCATCAATGGCCTCACTAGGTTGTAATTCACCAAGTACCAGCAGGTGGCAGCATCCCACCATCATTGCGTTGGTTCCACTGGCAGAGCAGAAGAAGAAGCGTCAGCAGGAAGTGACCGCCGGGCGAACGTTAGCCTGGAAGCCCACGGGCTAACTTCTCATGATATGACGTTTGGACCCTGAACAGTGAGTCTCAGTTCTGTCTGTTTGTTCCAAGGCTTTCTCTGACCTCTCTTTGGGTCCAGTTCTGAGCAGGGCACGCCCAAGTTGTTCTTTTCCCGCTCTGAGCTCATTCCTGTCATGGAGTTTGGTTAGCTTATCAGAACTTAGGTTCCGATAAAGGCCAGGTAAGAGTCAACCATGGTTTGGGTTGAGTTGCACGACACTGTCCTGCCGTCCACCCTTCAGGTGAGATGTGCGTCTGTGTGTCACGTGACGTTGACAGATGGCATTGGGGGCGCGTGGGACCTGATCTCAGTTTTACAACAGCCAGACATGATCAAGGAAGGATCACAGGTGTAGAGGTGCAGTTGAGGGGAAACTCCGGTGTAAAGTCAAACGATGAGGGTTCGGCTACCTCACACAGACATCTTATTGAGGCTGTTTAGAACGGTTCATGCTCCAGGAGTATTTTTAAAATGCCACGTGGGCATAGTGGGAGTTTGTTTACAAAAAAAAAAGAGCAGGTGAGCCGGCAGAGGGCTTCTTCAACCACGTCAGAGATGTAAAGTGAACATCAGCAAACAAATAGATTGGTCCCTGTTGAAGTGGGGACTCAAATGATAATCCGTGTCAGGTTTTCCACAAGCTCCTATCATTTAACGTTTTCTTTTTTTTACTTTAAAGTATTGATGTTTACTCAACAACAGAACATAGTGATGATTAGGCCACTTTAAAAACCCAAGCAGCACATACAATTAGAATTGTTTTTGACAGATTCAACCAACAAATAAACAAAGTCTAAAAGTATGAATGTACAAAGTTCAGAACAACAAAATTAAAAACTTCAATTGGATTTTTTTTTCCTCTGTTATTATTATTAATCAATTTAGATATTTTGATAAGATTGCTTAATCAGACAGTCTTTTTCAGTCTAAATGGGATGTCAAGTAAAAGTACTAGAGGAGAAATTCTAGAATATTATACGCTTCTTTTGTATATAATGTATTAGATATTACTGGAATGTGCTGTAAATGGTTGATTTAAATTTGTATTACTATCATTACAAAAGGCCACGGAACCTGAACTCTGGTGACGGTTTTGAAAAGAAAATTCAACAAATTCAGATCACAATCATGAAACAACAATTGATTTTAAAAAATATAATTTTCTGTTTTCACTCTGAATATTTGTTTTGGTGTTTTTCACATGATCCTGTGGCATTGTTCTCATGATAGAGAAAATTAGCCATTATTTTATATTTCTGAATATTTCATTATTCAAATAGTTGTGAATCAAGAGCAGACAAAAAATAAATTAATAAATAAAATAATGCCACTTGATACAGCTTGTAGCAGTGACAGGCCACAAGCTCTCTACTGCACTCCATTCTCATGCATTCACATAAAGACAACTAGATCCATGTACGTCTTTGATTTCCTTGTCCGAGCTGACAACAAATTGTATGTCTAGACATCTCAAACATTGTTCTCCATTTTTGTTTCACTGTGAATGTTAGGTTGGGGTTTTAGGGGATGTAAGCTAGTTTACAGATGGATGATGGGAAGTAGAGTAGGCTTTACTCCATGGAAACAGTCCTACTTGAAACTCGAAGGTGAATTTCTAATGAACTACTGCTGCTCTGAAGTCCTAGTCTTAGTTCTAGTGAATACCTTAGTTTTTGGTGATTGGGGTGATGATTGGGGTGTGACTGTAAGATAAGGCTGAGTTAAAATTAATTTACATCTTCTCTAGTCCTCAGACAAATGAAACTGACAGTTGTAGCTAAACTCCGCCTCCTGTTTGCAGGTGTGTCATCGTGGGCGATGGCTCTAATTGAAGGCGTCGGCGATGAGGTGACGCTGCTCTTTGGCTCACTGCTGGTGCTGTTGGTGCTGCTGCTGGCCTGGATCTCCACCCGCACCTCTGAGCCCCCAGAGCACCTGTTCAATGCCTCTACAGACCCCACCCCCACAGAAAGGACCGCCTCTGCCCAACAGGACACGCCCCTGTCCTCCACCAGCAGCACCTCTTTGTCCTTTTCTCAGTCATCATCCTCATCTTCAGCTGCCAGCTCTGTGAATGACAGCGCCCCGTCAGAGGCTCCACCCACATCCTCTGCCACACAGGAAAGTAATGATGTGGGGGGAGGAGACGGCGTCAGACACAGAGCAGGGGGGGAGCCATTATCATCCCAAAGAAACATGGTGGTCAGACTAAAATTTCTGAACGACACAGAGAGAACGGCGCAAGTCAAACCGCAGGACACCATCGGCTACATCAAACGGTAACGTCTCCACTGTAATACATAACATTGTACTTTAGTGTACTTAATTGTACCACACTGCACTACATGGTATTGCACTACACTTTTCTGCACTAAATCATACTTTATTGTACATCACTGTACTGCACCACAACAGTTTACACTGCACTTTACTACTCAGTTGTACAATTATTGTACTACATCATACTACACAGTACCACAATATGGTTCAGTTTATTGCACTGTACTAGACTGTACTTTACAGCACTAAAGCCTAATTTGCCATCCCATACACTGTACCGTTCTGTACAACACAGCACAAATGCCTACATTACTATACTGTATTGTAATACCGGTAATCTGTACTATTCTGTACTACTCTGTAACACAGTTCACTCCACCATACTACAATGATTTGTTAGACAGTTGTCAACGCAGCAGCTCTGTATGACAGTCCAGATCTTTATGGTGGGGGTATGAGGGTGTCTGGAATTGTTGTAATTACTCAAGTTAAGCAAACTGTGAGACAGAAACATGTGGGACGCTGGTTACAGTCACATTTGTTTCATGAATTAAAGCAAACATTGAGAACACCACAGAAGGACGTGCCAGCTGTAGGTGGTGTGGAGACCAAGGTGGGGAAAAAAATCTGGCAAATACGCATTTCTGGTTTTAGTCAATTTTTCAAGAATACAAAAGGAATCTTTTTGCTACAAT
The DNA here is from genome assembly GCF_002922805.2 of Oryzias melastigma. Lineage (NCBI taxonomy): Eukaryota > Metazoa > Chordata > Actinopteri > Beloniformes > Adrianichthyidae > Oryzias > Oryzias melastigma. Next base: position 13,645,582 of record NC_050528.1, read on the forward strand.
TCCGTTGTGGTCCATAGCAATAGATTTTTTAGTGACCATAGACTGCTAAATAAATGCAGCTGAAGCTGTTGCTCTGAAAAAAGGCTTCACTGTTAGTTTGTTTTAAATATTCAGTATGATGCTTTAGCTGCTGCCTTTGTATTGCTAAGAATGCTGTATTGTTCATTTTTGTAAGAAAGTATAATTTAATCTCAGTAATTCAGGTCAGACAGTATCTCCCTTCATCAGAACTATGGTGCAGAGGTAGAGTGGTTATCTTCTTATTAAAGGATCACAGGTTCCTGCCAAAACACCAAACCACATATTTTTCCTGGTGGTTTCAGTTGTTGCTAAGTAAGGTAGTGGAGTCGCCATCAGTGTGTGAATGTGTGTGTGTGTGCATTGATGAATGGGACTGTGGCTGTGAAGTAGTTTGGGCCCTAAAGCGAGGAAGAAAAGTGCTAAAAGAATATATAAATAATATAAATATGTAATATAAATATTGCCATTATTTAACTGTAAACCAATAAAACAATTGAACTTAGTTATAGTGTTCTGGTTAATTCAGCCATTTAAAACTGTAAATGACACATTAAAGCAAAAAATACAGCAGCCCCTTCTTTTGAAAAATCCATCTAATTTAAAATGATGTATATAATATAAAGTTTGGGTGCTATTGGAAGTCGCTGGCGTTCTTGAGTTGTGCACTGTTTTAACACATTTTAAAAATGAGTTGCATGATTATTTAAGTAAATGTCTTATGGAATCTGTCTCATTTTGACGAAAGGCATCCTTACTGTTGTGTCTTTTAAATTTTGGATGAGTTATTTATCTGGCAGATTTAATTAGACCCCAATACTGTGTTTATTCCCGAGTTATTTACATTTTTTTTAATATCCTGGTAAAAATAAATCAATACTGAATCACAGTTGTAGTCATTGGTTTAAAATGAAGCTCTGTTGACGTGTCTGTGTTTCTCTGTCTGCATCAGGACCTACTTTGCAGGTCAGGAGCAGCAGGTCCGGCTCATCTACCAGGGCCAGCTGCTGCAGGATGACGCTCAGACCCTGGCCTCTCTCAACCTGGCTCATAACTGCGTCCTGCACTGCCACATCTCTCAGCACGCCGCACGGGGAGCAGCGGGAGGAGTGCGGCCTGGAGACCAGGTTCAGGTGGCACTCAACGTGGGCAGCCTGATGGTGCCGCTGCTGGTCCTGATGCTGTCCGTGCTGTGGTACTGTCAGATCCAGTACCGGCAGTTTTTCACCGCCCCCGCCACTGCCTCACTGGTTGGAGTCACCATCTTCTTCAGCCTGGTGGCCTTTGGGGTCTACCGCCGCTAGCTGCTCTCCAATTGGCTGCTGATGTAGACAGATGCTGATGGTAGTTAATGTTTTTATTCTGTTGCCATGGAGATGCTGTGTTCAAACAAAGACTGTGATTTTATTTTTTAGGTTGCGTTGCTCTTTAGTTCTTCATCATTGTGCCTCTCTGAGCTCACAGCAGCAGACTCGACACCCGTCTGTCCGTCTGACTCCTGTCCGCCTGTCCGTCTACCTGCGTGAGGGGAGAACGTTCGTCTGGATTATTGCTTTTCAAGAAAATTAAAGAATTAATTTATGCTGTTGTGTTTGGTGCATATGAATTTTCTCTGCCGCTTCTTCAGTCACTGATAAAGGTTTTGTTAGAGCATCACAAACATCTAGCAAGCAAAGTGAGTTGGAGATTTCTGCTGGGAGCCCCAAAAAGCTGCAGCCTGGACTTTTTTTCCATGTTACCAAATAAAATTGTAATATTGTTTATAATTCAAAAGGACCTTTTTATTGAAAGGCTTTAAAACATGTATAGTTTGGTAAAAACTAAACCCATTTCGTACTGACTCACTGGGTTTTTTGTCTTTACTTAAGTAGAAAACTATATAGTTAATAAATCAAGTTTTTTGTTAATACAGTTTAAGAACTTGTTGCACACAGAATCATGAATCATAGATAATGTTTAACATTTAAAATATATACATTATACGTATTTAGGTACATGCAATCATGCAGACTCCTAACATCTGTAAAGAACACCTGCTAAGTGTATTCCTGCTTCTGTGATGCTCCTGTGCAACACGTCCACTCTTGATACTTTCGCTCTGCTAAATATTCCAGTCAGCTGTCTGTGAGATTAAAGCAAAGTGAATGAGATTAGGAGCTACAGCAGCTCTGCTATAAGGTTAGTGCTCAGAATACTGACAGCAGATGCTGAGGCTCACAGACCACAAAGGTCAGCAACTCTGCAGATGCCTGAACTTTATGAGGCCATCAGGTTATCTCAAGAACAGAGAGCTGTGAGTCCGGCCTTCTAATCCAACGTCAGTGTTTAATCTCACAAACGTGCTGTTGGGAGAATGTTCCAACATCAGCATAAAAACACTCCAAAACATGAGATGTTCAGCTGCAAAGTGACAGGCAGATCAGCAAATATTTTTAGCACTGTGGGGTATGTTAGCTAAATGTATGTTAAAACACTAATCGGTGGTAGAACTCTTTCAAAAACAGGAAGAGGATTCTGTTCTATTTAACAGCACGATTTAGCTGAAATCCCAGAAGTGTCCACTGAGTGGCGCTGTATAGAAATCCTTTAAATAAGCAGCAGTAGACGAAGGAGAAGAAGGGGAAGAACGTGGTGGCGGTTTCTTTGCTTCCTGTTGTAGAAATGATTCGGTTGGAAAGTTTGTGTTCTGTTGGACACCTACCCGTTCTGGAATCAAGCCCTTCATCTTCTCCGATTATGAGAAGCGGCAGCACCGACCCGCTGCGTCGTGCCGACATGCTAATTTATGCTAACTACAAGGAGCGACCGAGCACGTGCACCGGTACCAGACAAGCACAGGCGAGTTCTGTAAGTTATCAAATCTACTATTTTAAATTTTGATGTTAAAATGATGTTTCATTTTGCATTTCTATCGTCCACATGTGTGCATGCTTCGAAATTCTACATTAAATTAGTGTAATAAAAATAAATCTGGTATTTTTTGTCACGTTTGGTGGACAGAACTACCTTTTAAACATCAAATGGTTCGCATTTGTCCTAGCTAAAGAATAAAGAAGGCGCATGGAGGTGGCTACAGGTCTAGTAGAGGGATAGTTAAGGAGGTTTTGTTGGTGCTCTTTTCCTGTTCGTCCCTTCAAGAGGGTCACGTGTCTCTCACTATTTCTGGTTATTTTGTGGCATACAAACTCATATTCATTTTTTTTCCTCCTTCACACCTGATGGTTCTGATCTGATGCCTGCAGGACCTTTCACTCTTGGAGATGACTGATGCTCCACCTTCACATGGTCAGATGAGAGGAGGGTTCAGGGAAGCAGAGTTCTGCAGACAGAATTGTTAATGAACTCAAACAGAACCAGATGCACCAGAACTGATGGGTCATTCCAGCATCATGTTGGTGACAGGGGGATTTCAGCTGCTGGATCCTCCTCGGCAGATCTAGATTCCACTGTGCCGAGCAGGTAAGAACCCCCAGATGTTTGCCATCCCATTTGGTTTGGAGGTGATGTCAAAAAAGGCCGTCTGAAGCTCTGCCCGCAGCAGTATGTTCACAGGGTTGGGGCTATGATCTTAACTTGGCGAAGCGTTTTCTGATCCTGGTGGTTCTGATGCCAGAAGACCTCAAACGTGCTATCCACCTGATCACTATAATATTGTTTCTCTCAGGTGAACTCTCCACTAACTGACAATCTGAGGCCTCAACACATACTACGATCACAGGTGAATATTGTGGGTGCAGGGGGATGTGGAGGGAGATGATGTAAACAAAAGGCCGAATTGTAGCGTCACTTCCAGGCAGTTTGTTCTATGGTTGTGGCGCGTTGACAAAGATCGACCGAAGCGTTATTCTGATCCCAGAACAGCCAACTGAGCTCAGTCAGGTGACCTGAAGAACAAATCGGAGAGCAGCGACTGACTGTCTTCTGTGCTTTCAGATGTGGAACTACGATCATCAGCTCTACGAAGACCTTCTGGGAGATCACTTGACATTCTCCACGTCAGGATGGTCTTCATTGAGACATCAAACATCCAGCTGTAAATATCAAATCCTGTCACCAGTTCAAAACAAACAGGGTTGTGTTAAGAAATGTATGTATTTTATAAAAATCTTTTAGGGCAAATGTTTTTCATGATGTTTAATGAAAGTTTTGATATTTAAAGTTCTTTTGGCATTTCTCTAGAGGTCATTCAGATTAAAATTACATTCTGAGTGGTTCACTTTTTATTGAAGTTATTGTTAATTGGTAGCAGATGGTGAGAAAAAAAATGCAGTTTGAAAAAGAGCTTATGTATTATGTAGAAAACATGCATGGCAGGCCATTAGCTCCCTTCTCTGCTCCTCAATGTGAAGGTGGGAAAGGGGGGCGGGGTTGCTAAACGCCAATTGTGCTCAACTCAGGTCAATTGCTGCTGCTCATTTAAAAGACCACTGGGAATGCTTTCAAATAGATCAACAGATGGTTGGAGTTCAACTTCAAGGAATAATTAAATGTTACTTTTTTTTTCTAACAGAAACCTCATCAATGGCTTAAAAACAAATGTTTGCCTAAATTTTTAGGTAGCAACTGTCTTATATTGAGTTGATTTCCAATGGAGTTATCAGAGCTGGTCTGCAAATAAACTTATCTTGAAAACCTTCTTGTCTGAGGTTTGTCTCCCTCTGCTGGATGACATGAAAATAACTTGTTCTGTTTTGGACTTATGGGTCAGAAATAATAAAACATATTATTTGTAAAATTCACCCGCATAATTTACATGTTTAGGTTTGGACTCTCTGGACTTGAGGATTTTATTAAATTTTTTTCACTTTGTCCTTTTTCCAGCAAAGGTAAAACGCCTGTTTCCATCATCTTCCCTGTTTTATCTAACTGAAGAACATCTCTGGCATCCCTGGGGTTTAAACTGGTCTTAGTCTTTGGAAAACTTTATGACAACCCAACAGATGTCTAATTTTCTTTTAAGAATAGCAGAACTTAACATGGTTTCTGAAAACACAAAAGTTCTGGTGTGCTGAAGCATGAAGATGCTGCAGAATCTGTCCTGTCATTCATCAGGTGTAAAGGTAAACATTAAGTGTTGGATCCTATAATGTGGACAAACACGGGGTGAACTAAGGACACGCACACCTTTCTGGGTTTGTAGGTCCATCCAGAACCATAAACAGGATCCAATGGGAGAGTTGGGGACCTGTTCTGAAGGAGAGGGGAGTGTATCTTTAAGCTGCAAACCCCCCCAAAAAACGATCGGTTAGGAAACAGTTCTGATGGGGCTCGGTTCTTTTGTTGGAAGCAGAACATCTTTTAGCATCCCGTGGTAAGAAGATGGAGTGGGTTATCGGGCTCGAGTCTCGGTTGGAATCGGGGGTTCTGCTCGGAGTGTCCAGCGTGTGTACGTGTCTGACCTCTCCCCCGGAAGTCCACCTCTGCAGCGCCGCTCCGGACCGTTAGCGGCTCCGGACTCCCGACTCTCCGCTAACCCGTCACCATAAGAACCAGCGGCCGAACCGGAGCCATGGAGGCCGACTGCGGTTCTCTGGTAAACGCACCGACACGAGCAGAACCGGACTCGAACGGAAAACGAGATGCAGTTATCCCCGCTAGCGTCTGCAGCCGAACTCCGTTCAGAAAACAGCAGGTTTAAGGTTATTGTTCTCGGTACCGCGATCTACCGGGTGTCAGCCGAACTGGAGGGGTCCATTCTTGAATCCGTGAGAACAGGAGAGGGTTGTGGGACCTGTTTGGGATGATTCGGTGCTGCAGACTCTGGATCGGGGTGGGGATGATGGTCAGAATCGGGTTCGGCTGAGGCTCAGTGCTGCAGCTCTGTCTGCAGGCAGACCGGTACGGACCAGTTGCGGTTCCTGAGAGTTTTAGTTCTGAATCTGACATTTCTAAATAATAATAATAATAATAATAATGGCAAGGAAAGTATCAGAACCGGACCTGAAGAAGAATCCTGATTGGCTGATCTGTTGGAGGCAGATGAGCATTGAGGGATGACCCCCGCCCCCATCAGACATCACCTGAGAACCAGTGAGGTACCAGCCTGGGTTCTGATGCAGAGCCTTCTTCTGCAGGTCCAGATTCTCCAGAACAGTTATGGGGGGTATCATCTGCATAGAAAAGCTCAGTTGGGAATTCTCCAGGGTTCTGTTCCAAACCCAGCTACACTCTAAAGAAAAATACGCTTAAAAAATTTGCATTGATCTTTTTAACTCTGGTTAGTATTAAGTAATTTTTATTAAAGACTTTTTGAATTTAGTCAACTTAATTGTATTAATCCTACAAGCACAACTTATTTTGCATTTTAAGTTAAAGCTTTTGGTGAATTTAAGTTAGCAACTTATTGTATTTAAGTTACTTCAACTTAATTGTTTTGCATTACTTTTACTCAAAGTCCGTGCAAATTGTTACCTTAATTTTTTCAGTTCTGTTAACTTAACTACCTCAGTTGAATCAAACATCACCATAGTTTTTTGCTTCAATTGTTATTAGGAAAAGAAATATTACTTTTCAAGCGTACACCTATTTTCAGTGTGTCACAAAATTAAAAAAAGCTAAAGTCTACATTAGCAAGGAGAAAACAAGGCAGCGGTGGGAGGTTTTCACTGCACCTCACATTACACAGTTGAAAGATCATGTTTTAATTGAATCAATTTTACCCCGAAACAATTTTTAAAGAAAGTACTTACCAGAGAACAAAGTCAGTAAATGAGCTGCTCCGTTATTCCTCTGCCGTGGTCTGTCTTTTGGGTGTGGCTGCTCCACCTCCAGCTTTTTTTAAAAAAAAACGCTCAACATAAAATCAAGTTTCACCAACTTAATATTTTGTTGTTGAGTGAATTCAAAATTAACAATTAAATATTTGCAAAATATTAAGTTCTTAGAACTTTAACACATTTGAAGTTCAACTCAACTACTCATAACTTTATCAAGCAAACTTAAATATTTGAGCTTAAAATGTTATTTTATTTAAGCTCCAGATACTAACCCTATGAACCATTTTTAGAGTGACTTTCTGTCCATCACACACATCTGAGTTTGCATGAGTGAACGGATGTTAAAGAAGGTGTCGTTTCAGGACATCTTTGAGGGACCAGACTGCATTCAGATCAAGCCCGAGCCAGACGAGGATGTGGAAATCTGCTCTTATCCCTTCTTGAAGAAGCTGTCCATCAAACTGACTGACTGCAAGACATGGCTGGAGGGGCGGGACTTCCTGTCTCTGGGTAAGAGAAGCTTTGTCCTTGAAAGCTGCTGTACCGCTAATCAAAACTACTCTCTTCACAGTAAAAGCTCCAGATTTAGTTGTTGCTTTAGAAAAACAAGTTGAAGGATCTTTAGTTTCCAGGAAAAATAATAAAACGTCTTAAAGTTGAGTCTTCTTCCAAGTTGCAATGAATTAGCCAATAACCAAAGTTTCCCTGGATCAGATTTTTCTTTTTTTTTGTTTGTTTGTTTTGTAAGGTTACTTTTAAAGGCTTAGGCTATGTCTGAATTCCCTCCATATACTCCCTAACTACTGCAGGACTGTTTTATAGCAATTTGGACACCATTTGTCGTTTTTATTTTTTAAACTGCCAATATATGATGTCACCGGTTTCCCGAAGTAAAAACCTAATACAAATAAACATTTTATGAAGGCTATTTATGTATCCACTGTGTTCTGATGCTGAAAACTTGGGTGGTTTGTAAAAAACAGATTTTTTTTTCTGCATAAAAAATTGTTCTAATGCAATGCATTGTGGTCTATTTTTGCTGATTTAGTGAGTATTGATTCTCACTGGTTTGTTTAAGAGACTTCTGGTAAATTTCTAGGGCATAGAGTTTGGAATTGTAGTTTCGGACAGCTCTTCAAAATGGCAAACACCAAGTAGTGAGTAGTGAAGGAATTTGGACACAACCTTTCTTGCACAGGCTGTAACCTTTGACCTCTTCCTTCTACCTGCAGATGATCACCCTCAGCTCTGTGAGCGGATGCAGCATCCCCACACCAACACAGGCAGGAAGATGATCTTCTGCCCCAAGTGTGAGAAGGGCTTTTACAAAAGGTCCCACCTAGAGGCTCATCTGCACATCCACCAAGGACAGAAGACCAATGAGTGTTGGCACTGCGGGAAGACCTACCCCACCCTGATTAGTCTGGTGGTCCACCAGCAGATCCACGAGCGCAGCGAACCGTACCGCTGCTCCTACTGTGACCGGACCTTCGCCCTGAAGAGGGACTGGAAGACCCACCACCGCACGCACTCGGGGACTAAACCCTTCAAGTGCTGGTTTTGTGGGGACGGCTTTGACCTCCAGGAGAACCTTGCAGTGCACCTCCAAGAGCATAAGGGGGAAAAGAGCTACTGCTGCACCACCTGCGGTAAGATGTTTGTGTCTTACCAAGGTTTCAACTTCCACCGCAAGTCTCACAAGGGCTCCAAACTGCTTCCATGCGGCAACTGCTCCAAGACGTTCAGCAACCCCCAGAGCCTGAAGGTTCACCAGGCCACCCACTCCAACAGGAAGCCCCACGTCTGCCACACCTGTGGGAAAGGCTTCAAGCTGCTGAGCGGCCTTCGCTGCCATCAGCGGACGCATGAGGACCTGAAGGAGTATCACTGCGACGAGTGCGGAAAGTGTTTCTCCAGCCTGCAGGGCTTGAAGCTGCACGACCGCACCCACACTGGCCTCAAGCCCTACAAGTGTTCCGAGTGCGGAAAGAGGTTCACGCAGTCGCCGCATCTCAAAGCGCACATGGTGACCCACACGGGTGAGCGGCCCTTCCTCTGCACCACCTGCGGCAAGAGGTTCACCCAGTCCTCCCACCTGCGCTCCCACATCCGGCTCTTCCACACGGGCGAGAAGCCCTTCACCTGTGACGACTGCGGCAAGAGCTTCACCATCGCCCACTACCTGAAGATGCACCGCCTCAGCCACACCAAGGAGAAGTTCTACCAGTGCTCCTACTGTCAGAAGGCCTTCTCCTACCACAACTCCTGGAGGGCCCACGAGAGGATCCACACCGGCGAGCGGCCCTTCAGCTGCAGCGAATGCGGCCAGAGCTTCATCACCTCCGGGTCCCTGCTGACCCACCAGCGGGCCAAGCACACAGGTGAGAAGAGCCATTACTGCATCACCTGCGGCGAGTTTTTCCTCACCAGCTCACTGCTGCGCGTTCACCAGCTGGACCACACCGGTGAGCGGCCGCACGCCTGCAGCTGCGGCAAGACTTTCAAGACCAAAGGGGTGCTGCGGCACCACCTCAAGAGGTTCAAGCATCACCAGGATGCAGCGTCTCTGCTCCCCCAGGACCCCGCCTTTTGAGGTAGGCGGAGCCTGCGCAAGTAACTGCAGTAGCAGGACGGTGGAACCAAATGCTGGCAGCTGAGCTGAGGAAGGTCACATGTTTGTTTTCTGCTTCACGCTTGCATTTCATGCCAACAGCGTCTGAACTCTGATCTGGACTGAAGCCTGTTTGTTCTCTTGAAGCTCTTTTATTATTCTTATAAGCCGATTTGAGTGCAGACAGCCAAAGAGAATCAGCATTTATAGACCGTGATGAGTGTGGTCATCTACTGACGAGAGAGACAAGCTGATTCTCACCTGGAACTCCAGAAAACTGACGTCTGATCGTAAACTGAGTGCAGCTTTAAGGAGTGCCTTCTGCTTCTCAGCAGAGCTTTGGGGCAGGTGTGATGCACCAAAGAAACCACAGTCAGTCTGCTCCTCAGCAGACGCCTTGGTACGTCTTACATTTATGAAAGGTACAGCAGTATAATCAAATAAGGCTTTACATCAAAGGTGGGATGGGCTGCTGAATGCTTTACCCCTTTGAGCTACAGTGTCCCGCACAACCTTTGAAAAGCAGCTCGACGCAAGAAGAAAAAACTCTGAAGACCATCATAAAAACTCAGTCCGACTTGATCCAGAAGGTTGCAGCTCCACCTTCAGCTACATGAACTGTCGGGAGAGTTTACTGAGGTTGGGCCTTTTTAAAACCTTATTGTTTTATAAACACGGTTTGTAGCACTACATGTTTGACAAGGGGTTAGTTAACCCAGAGATGTGAGCTTTCTTCCTGATTGTTTCAGCTGTTTGTGAATGGAGCATTCTACCTTTTGTTCTCATTCTGTTCCCTGTTCAGAGGGTTTTATGAGAGAACGTTCTTCTGGTTTTGTCTACCGTTGCTCCACCCTGAGGCTCTGTAAACCATTTCTGGATTCAAAAAACATTTCTGTGTCTGCACGTTCCACAAAATGAAAGGGAGGGCTGTCGCTTCCAACAGGCTGAAATACATTCACTAGTTTAAAATTATATCTGATTTATGGTTAACTCAATATGATTATGTTTACATTCGAAACCAATTTCTTTTGCTTCGAAAAACAGTTTTTACATGACTACTGATGGTAACTTAGCAAAAGTAAAACCTATATTAAGATAATTGAGTTATCACATTAAAAACTAAAAATGGTAAATGGCGTATACGCGCTTTCTACCCTCCTTCGAGGGCCCAAAGCGCTTCAGTCACAGACCTATTCTCCCATTTACACACACATTCTCACACTGGTGGTGGCTCCTCTGCCGAACACTGGCGCCAACTAATTTAAAGCTGTTTGAAAACATACATTAGAGAATATTATTTCTGGATTTGATGAATAGAAATCTTTTTTTTAAGCAAGGACCACACTGAGTTTGCATAAGAGATTTTCTGTTAATGCAGCTTTACTAAGTCAGAATGTGCAGCTGTTTTATGAAACTGTGACGTGTCATATCCTCGTCTTGTTTGTGTTAAAAAAAACAAAATCCCACAATGAGCTGTATCATCATTCAACTAGCTTGGTCTGAGACATGGAGTCAAGGCCTGGTCTTGAAGGGTTGAGATTTAGTTGAAACTTATATCCAAGATCATATGTTTGGTTCCACCTGCTCTCTGATGGACAAGTCTTTTAAAAATAGAACACAATTCTCAACATTGTAAATAAGAGGAAAACAGAAACGTACAATAAAACCAAAACAACAAACTGTCTTGATTTACTGTCATATATTTGTTGTTTCATTTGTCAATATTACTTAAATACAACATTATAAGGGGAAATTTGCAAATGGATGCTAAAAGTATGCTAAATTACCAAAGAAAATTGAAAAAGACTAGAGTAATTTATAATAAAAATAATACAATAATAACTTTCAAGTGACTCAGATGAAGCTGAATTTCTTAAAGATGTTAAACAAAAAAAGTGGAAGAAAACTGGTCACAATGCCTGCAAAAAGGTTAAAATCATTGGCCAACTATTTTTTTTTACTACTTAGCAACACTAATTTGGAAAAAAAAGCTGAAAAGAAGGAAAATATGCAACAAGACTAAAAACAAGTAAAACATCTTGTAAGGATTCAATAAAGACAACTAACTACAAAGTTAACAAGTACTTTACCACCTACTGTGGCTAGGTCAACTAAGACTAAGAGAGCCCCAATGTAGGTATGCGTGTATATAATTGAATGGTAGTTCAAAATTTTCAAAAAACAATAGGTGGAAATAGTTGAAATTTTGCAAAATCTAAATATATGTGAAGAAAAGAGCCACATAGGGATGTAAATATGGGGAGCTTTTCTCATTCCCCCAAACGCTTATTGAAAGGTTTCAAAATAAAATATTTCTCAGCATCTCTTTTATTATGAAGAACGGCATCCTAAAACGTCACTTCCGCTTTTATGTAAACAGACAAGATGGCAGCATACCGTGCGGTGCGGGCTGTCCTCTGCCGGACTCAGAGCGGGTTCTTTGGTCCTGCGGGGCTCAGGTGAGTTCGTGTCCCTTTACCCACCCAGAGCGGAGACTTTCGTGCGTGAGAGCCGTCAGTCGGTCTCAGACTCTGCTGGTAATCTGCGGTTTGCTGCCGCGCGCCACTTATAGTAGGACGTGCTGCGTTCAGGAGACCTCAGATTTGACACAGTCCACCTAAACCGGCATTTTAAAACCATTCCCAGTGAAATGAATAATTGGCAAGCTTTTATATTTTAGCCAGTAATGTGTACGCAAATTCAGATACAGAGAATTTAATCTAGTTTTAGAGGCTTGTTGTCTTACCAATAAAATGCATTATAATATACAGCTGGAAAAGAAAATTAGTGAACCCTTAAGAATTACTTGATGTTATACACAAATTTAACACATGATTGTGTTCAATAAAAACATGAAAACCTAAATTGGTGTGATTTAAGCAAGCAATATTTTTCTCCATCGTTGTGATTTAGATTGAGATAAAAAAAAGCCCACCATGTATGCATTTCGACAGAAATTGAGGTACTTCTGAAGGGTTCACATACTTTCTGTACTGTATATCAGAAAGTGAAATGATTAGAAAATATGTATAGTTAATAAATTGGAGCAGAAGTGAGAAGAACAGAATTGGGGAAAAAATGATGAACAGAATAGATCCTAGAGAGAATGTCATGTTTAACCCTTAACCGCAATCAAATATATTATTTGGGAAAAAAAATCCCATTTATAGATTTTTTATTAAAGACCAGGGTATGTTTTTTTCCAGGATTATTTAGATGTAGTACTGCCCTACCTTTCTGCCATACATACAGGGATTCCTCTCTTTTTTTCAGGCGGCGCTGCATTGCTGTTCAGAACTTCTCTGTGATGTCACAGCCTGAGGCAGGAGCCCGCTCCACATGCTTGATAGCACGGAGCACATATGGACGCTTCAGGAGAAATGTGCAGACACAAGCAGGAGTTCTGTGGGCAGCGCTGGGTGAGCTCAGACACAATAAAGCCACAAAAAACGCACATGTATCTCTGTTGCTGACTATATGCACGTGCACAGCTTTCTCCCTGTTCAGCAGCTCAGATGAAGACAAACGGGATGAAGCTCAGAGGAAGGAGGATGACATAGTTCTGCTGTTAAAGAAAGCAAAGGTACCAGAAGCCAGGCTGGAGCAGAAGCAGGAACTCTTGTATAGTGCGAAGACGGCGTGTAGAGGAACAGGTTTAGGATGGAGCTGCTGTGGCATTATTACAGTAATGTTGGAGTGTTTTGTTACAGATACAGATGTTTTTTAATGATTTTGCATGTACACAGCTCAGCATGCACCGTGGCCAGCTGCAGGCCGCCTCCTCCTTTCTCCACCAGGCTATCGCTCTGGCTCATCAGACCCACAACACACAGGCCATCATCTACACATACAGCCTGGTGAGCTGTCACTTGTCCAGGCAGCAGCTGTCATGCAGCTTTTTGATGTAGTTTATCACCATATTGTTGGCTTACATGACTCACAAATGCTTTTTTTCTCTTCAGATGGCCAATCTTGCCTACGTCCAGGGTCAGTTGGAGAATGTGAGTTTTGTCTGATTGCGGCACAGTCACATTTATTGTTGTAAGTGGCTGAACTGTGACATGTTTATCTAAATTCTTTCACTTCATGTGAAGCTGAGTTTTTTTTAGCAGTAATTGCTATTCCTCCACATTGTTATTATCTTTTTTTGATTTCCTGCGTCTCTCTACTATCAGCTGACATCTTCATCTGCACTCCTCTTCCTCTCAGGCAGAGAAACTCTTCAAAGCTGCCATGAGCTTCATGCTGTCAGGGGGAACTCCAGAGGTGAGTTGAAGCTGCACCTCATTTGTATTTGAAGAGGAAAAGCTGCAGCCTCACAGCTGACTCTTCCTCCAGGATGACAACGCCATCGTCGAGATGTCTCTGAAACTGGCCACCATCTATGCTGAGATGAACAAGTAAGAGGCGGGGCCAAGTGCTTTAGCAGACTGGAAGTTCAGACCTCTCTGATCTGCGTTTGTTGTTTTTGAGGGCGGAGCTTGCCGATCACGGTTTCAGGTTCTGCACAGAATCTTTGGAGGCCAAACTGGAGAAACACAAGGAGCTTCCAGCAGAAGAGAAGACAGGTGAGACTCTGACAGGTGACCGGTGGGTAACACAGACTCATCAACAAGTTATAACCCAAGCCCTTTCAAAATAAGAACCATATTGTAATCATGAAGCCCATTTTTTTTGTTTTTGTTTTTTTTGCTGTTAACCACTACCCAAACCAGATGTCTGCAACCTGAGGCTCTGGAGTTTTATGTAGCTCCTTTATCCCTCCATCCCTCTTTGGCTTTGAAGAAAATGTTAACAATTTATATACATAATGTGTTGTAGTTTTGGGTAATTCATTCACGTTAATCAAGTTTTGGCATTTATATTTAAAATTTTTAGCATGTCAGCTAACTCAGTTAAATGATGGTGAAAGGTTTAATCTATTGTCAGATACAATTTTCCAATTGCACTGTTTCCAATAAATCATAATTATAAGAATAAACACAAACCAACTCGCGCATTAAGTCCTTAAAAACATGCCGACTGATGAGAACAAACATTATTTTAATTTGATTCACTGATAGGGATCATTTGGGTGACGTCACAGCAGTGTCATGTGTGTGCCGCACAGCTAGTCCATTGACAGTCGCAGATGCACGTGAGAAGCCTGTTAAAAAAATCACCATTGTAACAAGTAAGCAGCTGGACCTTTTTTCTGTTTGATAACACAACAATGTTCATTCAAGTCTTCATCTGTCAAAGGAGACGTCTGTACTTTATTTAAGCTGCAAGCTGCAAAAGCGCAGCTACGGTTGAAGCGATGAGGACATCTTGGTTGGTGATTTTACGGAGGAACTGTACGATTCCGTATGATACGCAACTTATAATGAGATGAGACGCTGTGGGGCCTCTCGTGGCGCAAGCTGTGCAGCACTCAGGGCAGCCACACCTACCAAGAAGCACATTTAATTAAAAAACAATGTTTTCATTGCAGTTTTGCGAAAAATGTCTATTTCAATGTGCCTCAAAAAACACTTTCTCCAAGCGCAAAAGCTTTTTTTTTTGATAAATGCGAGATTTTTCTAAATCCAATTTGCGCAATGTTATAGTTACTGAAACACAGCTAGAGTGTAGTTTAGAAATGCATTTCTAGACTGCATGTCTTGATTAAAAAAATATTCTACACAAATGTTGTCATGTTTATTTCAATAGTAAAATGAAAAAAAAAGATTCATTGAAAAAATGTCATGTTTGACTTTCTGACCTTTTTATTTCAAGTAAATCTGCTACAGCAAGGGGTTCTTATTAGAAACTGTGTATTTTATTTTGAAAAGAACTTCCATGTGCTGCTGCTAAAGCTAAAAGAAGTTAAATATTTTATAGGAAGAAAAATATGATGCTGGTTTGTAAATACTTAAAAGCTACATTTTATGAATCAATGGCTTATTGGCCAAAATAACATAAAATGTATTTTTCTAAACAGTGAAGTGAGACTTTACAGTTCTTGCCGGGTTTTTTTTTTGACTGTCAGAAACTGGACCAAATGGATATTTGAGGGGTCATTGAAGGAGCAGGGCTGGAGCAGTGAATGGCGTTTGCTTGCAGCTTTTATTGTTGCTGTAATGATCACTGATGTTGTGGGCAGAGGAGGAGGAAGCTCTGAGGAAGGAGACCCGCCTGCTGCTCGGTCTGTGTTTGGACTCGCGCGCTCGGTACCGAGCATCACATCATCGCCTGAACCAGGCAAGAGAAGACTACCAGAACGCTCTGAACATCTGCCGCCAGGAGCAGGGGGAGACGCATCCACAGGTGAGCTTACCTGAGACTCACAGAGGAGAGTGAGGCTTTACTGAACAAATCTGTTTACTTCCTGTCAGACTCTGGTTCTGATGAGCGACCTGGCCACCATCTTAGACCTTCAGGGCCGCCACGATGAGGCGCTTGTTCTGATCCAGCAGGCGGTGGATCAGAGCCGTGCTGCAGGCCACCCGGAGCAACACGTGCTGCTGGGAAACATGGCGGGCATCTTGCTGCACACAGGTGAGCACAGGTGAGCGGGTAAGGAGTCACACCTGTCCGAGGTCTGACCTGACTCTGTCTCCTCAGGCCGGCTAGAGGATTCTGTCCGGCTCTACCTGGAGGCTCTGAGTCTGGCTCGGCAGGCTGGAGACCAGGAGGCGGTGGACAGCATTCAGGAGGGACTGCAGGAGGTGAAGAAGAAGAGGAGCCAGAGCAAGGAGGAGGCTGCTGGGTGACTCTTTTGGAGCCTCTCGATGTGGATCGGTCCAATTCTGTCAGAACCACTCGTCTTCCTCTTCTTCTGCGTGTCCTTGTGTGACCCTAAGGACAGGCTCTGCATGCAGACCTGGTCAGAGCGGTCCAGAAATGTGACGTGTGCCACACTGGACCGATCCTGCCATCTGAGCGGGTTGTTAAACAGAACCACAGCAGAACCTGAAGGTCAACGTGTTGATGCATGGCTTTGTTGTGTATGTGTTTGTGTTAATCTGCTGTTGATGGAGTTGTGAGTGTTTACCGTCATCACTCTGCTGTTCTTCTGAGATGTTCTGTAAACACAACAGGAAGTTCACCTGTGTCACGCCCTGTGGGAACCTGCACACACACACACACACACACACCTACACACAAATGGGACAGATGACACAGACAGAGTGAAACTTGTACTTATGGACACATGAATCTTTAAAACATTCTACATCTGTTTCTATTATCAAATCAATTTAACAAGTTTGAAAAGCACTTTGATCAGATCTTTCAGTTTGGATATTAATCAAAAGCTGCCGTTCGTATTGATGTTTGTTTGCATTTCTAAAGGGGTGAGTGTCGAGTTATCAAAACCATAACTGAACGTCAGTACACCACAATTATTTAAACCTTAAGACCAAATTTTAATAAAAAAAAATGTTAGATTGACTATTTATAAATATATATATATTATTTATTCATATTTAAAAAAGACCACAGAATATAAATAAGCATCACAACACGTCTGAGACCATTTTTTAAATACTTTTTGGCAAAAATGAACAATTTTTATTTTTCATCACTGTTAACTCTTTGCTGCCTTTTTTTTCAACCCAACATCATTTAAAAGACATAACCATAATCCTGATCAAAGTGTACTGGATCAAGTCCTCACAACATCAGTAAAACGAGTGCTCACATACATCTGAGACTGTAAACAAAGTACAAATAAAGTTGTGTTTATTTTACAAAGTGTGTGTTAGCTGAATGACAGCTGGTATTTGAAGGAGTGATCATCTGATGTCATGAGAAGGAAATCACAACATGGACTCACTATGTACACAAACAGAAAGATGCACTCTAAATGACAGAAAATCCCATGTAAACACAGAAACGCATCGGAATCAAACTGTGGGAAAGCAAATAATTACTGTTGTGCTGATGGCTTAATTAAACACACACACTCAGGCGAGCTGTTATAAAGCAGCTGCTGAGAATCCAGCTGTGAATCTGCTGGACGAAAACACCTGAACACGCCGAGCAGGTATGAACGCACACTGACACACAAATCGGAGGTGATAAGGAGAATACTTCTCATCATAAATGTTAGTACTTAGCACAAAGCAGCAGCTCTTGTGATGGGCAGTTCATCAGGGGGAGTTCTGGTTCTGGAGGCAGTATTTGCTTAAATTTTTGGAGGGAAAATGACCAGTTAAGGACAAAAATGACCGTCTCCTTCCCCTCACATGAAGGACAGATGGATGCTTGAATCACAGAAAGAGGAGCGTTCCTCAAACAACCACGAGGAACACCACATTTAGCTTAAGAACTAAAGAAAACTAAGGCCAAAAGATTGATTTTCCCAAAATCTTGCACACATTTAACACTCAGATTTGAGAGCACATATTTAAAGAAAAAATGGGGAAATGAGACTTTCAGCCAAAAATTTGGAGGAGTCAGAAAGTTCTCTAACTGTTGGAGATTTGGTATTGAGGGTGTGAAGGATCACAGTAAGACAAAAGACCAAGTATCTCCTCACTTTTAGAATAATTTTACACAGCTGCTTTAGACAAACTAAAGCTTTAAAACTGGGAATGTTTTCTTCACTCAAGGCTCCGGTGTTGAGCTTCTGCTAACCTTCAGAAACTCAGACTATGGACCCACAGCAAGCCACGGACCTTCCACAGAGCTCTGGTGGACCTGGTGATGTCCTCAGACAGTCAGCGGTAAGTGTGTGAGGACGATGAAAGAAACAGACATCACATGCTCATACGAGTTTTTATTTTCTACATTTACGACTGTTTTGAGAGTACAAAGACTAGTCAAACATTTGTTCGTCTAACTCCCACTATCTGCCCTCCTGCCTCCTCTTCCTGAGAAGAAGTCTTCATCATCATGAGTCTTTATAGAAAATGAATTTCTGCATTTTCTGTCCATTTCTTCACTTCTGTCTGTATATCTTTTCAGCAGGCTCCTTCCAACAAAGATTCAAACAAAGTAGCTGAACATCAGGGTTTTCAGCAGATCCTACGTCCTGATGGCTGCACTCCTCCAGGGAAACATCGGGTTTACGATGAGCAGGACATCAAAGGTATTCATTGCATATCTAAGTTGGAGAGCGATTCTGTAAAATTCTGATCATTTCATCAAAACTAGTCAACAACATTTGAAAGCTCCTGAGAAGAAAGTTCAAACATCTTGTTTTGTGTTTGGAAGTCCTTTAAGGTCAGGACATATTCTCAGGGGTTTCTCCAGGATGTCCAAAACTTCCTCTTTTACCATCTTTGGACGGTTCTGGGGCTCTTCGGAGAGTATCAAAACTTAAAATCCATAGTTTAAAAAAAAAATCACCAGATTTTTTTAATCTGATCCTTTGAGAAGGTCTGGAGACCTCTAATTCTGAAATGATACATGCTTTTCCATCTAGAAGTGTCTGTGTTCTAAATCCAGTGCAAATAATCAGTGTGTTGCTGTAGAACAATATTTAAAAAATAGACCAGAATTTTGACACAGCAGCATTTTTGGTGTGAGCAGAAGTTCTTGATCTTGAGGGTTGAGGAGCACTTTCATTTCTTTCACTTGTTCTGCTGTGTTATTGCAGATCACCGTCAGTCTTCTGATCATGGGCATCATTCCATCTCCAAGCTGCCCCCCGACAGCAGGAAAAAAAAGTACGATGAGATGAGGAAGGACGGTAGACGAGGCTCCAACCCTGAGACCTTTACAAAAGATGACCAAGATGAAGAGCAGGGGGCTGGCAGCATGAGGGGTCAGTACATGAACTTCACAAACAAGCAAACACATTCACAGACATCAACATCATTTTCTCTGACGATCTTCATCACTGAAGCTGAAGTTCTGCTGCTTTGCTGGTTCTGGTCCAAGCTGCTCATGTGAGATGAAGTTGCTGTTGACTCGAACACAATGCCGCCGACCCACACAGCCGGCCCACTGCCTCTGTCTATTGTTGCTCTGAGAATGGTTTTGGTTCTGGTCCTGATCGTTATATCAGATCAAAATGAAGTCGGGTTCTACTCTGCTGGTGATCAGGCACTTCAACAGCTGGTTGTTTGGTGTTCTAAAGGTGGATCTCAGTGAGTACAAACACTTTGATGCTGCTGCTGCGTTCTCTCTGCTGTACCTGAGCTCACCTGGATGGGAGGGGTCGACATGCGTCTGCAGAGATTTGATGTGTAAAGGTTGACGTCTCTTTGGTTGCGGTCTTTGTGGTTTTCATGAGCCTGAGGAGTTCTTGAAAAAACTCTAACATTGAAGTAGATTATTCTGAAATACATATATGTATTTCTTTTTTACATTTTCCCTGCTCTTCAAAGTTATTATCTTACTTTATGACCTAAATATATATATATATATATATATATATATATATATATATATATATATATATATATATATAAAACAAGTATGCCGCAAGTTTTAGCAAAAATGATTGAAATTCTGATTTCCATCAAATAAGTGTATTAGATATATTTGTCTTTCATTTTAAAACGATTTGGTTACATCAGGTGGTCCATGGTTCTGAATGCCTCTGCTGGTGTTCACATTTGTAAACACCCTGTAATTACAATGCATGTACATAACCTGCAAATGTAAACTAGACTTAGCTAGATTTAAAGTTTAAAGCATATCCCACTAAGACTAAATGCATAAATATGTGGATGTGAAAACTTTTTTTTGTCTTATAACTAATTCTGCTGAAATCACAAACCTTTTGTGTGACAGCAGCTTCTTTTGAGAAAACAAATCTGAAGACTGAGCGATGTGACGCCAAACGGGGAGATGAGCTGACTCAGTGCTACATTGTGATGGCTGTTTGTACAGGAATGAAGAGGTGATGGGAAAGCATTCCGATTCGCAGAAAATCCCTTTTTCCAGAAACCTGAGAGCTGGCTCACCTGTGGAGTGTCTCACCTGTGTGTCTTTGAGCTGATGATTTAGACTCAGCTCTCCTTAATCCTCCTACCCTGATGTGCAGTCAAGCCTGAGATTTACTTTTGAGTCAGAAAGTTCCCATAAGACCTTCATTGTGGGGGCGGGACCTGCCACAAGGTCACAGCCCCCTCATGGATGATGTCATAGAAGAAGGGGGGTGCCTTTTAATGGTTCTAAGTGTTCTGAAGTCTGGTTCAAATGATCTTAAACTGAATCAAAGCTGAATCAAAGTCAAATTAAGCTATATTTTTTACATAAATCTCCATGGACACATTCAGCTAAATAGCTGCAAGTCAAATAACCATCTGTCCAACTGTAGACTGCAGAGATTTTTACTTTTTTTTTTTTTACAAATCAGCCTTTTAAATTCACTTATACTGACTTGATGCCATTTATGTAGCTGGCATTAGAGTAGAGGATGCAGAAGACAGGGTTAGATGGAGGAAGCTGTTTGGCCGTGGTGACTCCTGAATGGAAAAGAAGAAAAAGTCAGTACCTGCTGGTTAACTGCCTTATTTTAGCACACAACCACATATTAACAACAGCACATGTAACAGCAAAACCTGCTCAGTCTTTGTTTGCTTCTTCTATTTGCATTTCTTCATATGTTGATAAAAAAAAAAGTTTTTTGTTTTATTGTTTCTCCTGTTTATGAATATTTTGAACAGAATGTAAGCAGTCTGGTATAAATTATATGAAACATTTGCTTTGACTATTATAAACTTTGGTATAATTTCTCTTTTTGCTCTTCATCCCACGAATGTAAATTAAATTAGCTTCTTGAATTACTTTCCTGAATTATTAAAGGTTAAATAATAATAAGAAGAAGAATATGATAAATAGTATTAATAATAAACTATGTAATACTCTATAGAACCTTGTGAGATAGTATTTTCTTGTTTTATTATTTTATTTTTTGTTATTTATTTTATTACTAAGCTGTTTGTGGGTTTTGTTTATGTTCATGATCTTTAACGATAGGTACTGTCAACTTCCATGTCATGTGACCTCAAAATTTACATACAGCATAATCTGTCTGATGGAAAGATGAGTTTAATGGTTCTTGGCTTTGACTGTGTCTCCTCAGGTCAGGTCAGATGGGATGAGGTCTCAGCTGTTCGATGTAACACTCTGAGGCGGAACTTCAGAGAAGCAACCCTCCATGTCTCCAAAAACCAAGGACCAGACCGGTCCACCCCTCACCTGTCATCAGACTGTACGCCTCATGAGGTTAGGGGCATTGAGAGACTTTTTATGATATCTTGACTAGATCTTCAATACA
>NC_050528.1:13668081-13685356 GCF_002922805.2 Oryzias melastigma
ATCAAATATTCACAACAGCACATTTAACAGCAAAACCTGCTCTGTCTTTGTTTGATTCTTCTATTTGCATTTCTTAATATGTTGATAAAAAATTGTTTTTTTTTAATTGTTTCTCCTGTTTATGAATATTTTGAACAGAATGTAAGCAGTCTGGTATAAATTATATGAAATATTTGCTTTGACTATTATAAACAGTTGGTATAATTTCTCTTTTTGCTCTTCATCCCACGAATGTTAATTAAATTAGCCTATTGAATTACTTTCCTGAATTATTAAAGGTTAAATAAATAATAATAACATGAAAATAAATAATAATATGAATAATAATCTATAGAATAATCTATGGAATCTTGCCAGATAGTATTTTCTTGTTTTATTATTTTATGTTTTATTATTTATTTTATCACTAAGCTGTTTATGGGTTTTGTTTATGTTCATGATCTTTAACGATAGGTATTGTCAACTTCCATGTCATGTGACCTCAAAATTTACATTCAGCGTAATCTGTCTGATGGAAAGATGAGTTTAATGGTTCTTGGCTTTGACTGTGTCTCCTCAGGTCAGGTCAGATGGGATGAGGTCTCAGCTGTTCGATGTAACACTCTAAGGCGGAACTTCAGAGAAGCAACCCTCCATGCCTCCAAAAACCAAGGATCAGACCGGTCCACCCCTCACCTGTCATCAGACTGTACGCCTCATGAGGTTAGGGGCATTGAGAGACTTCTTATGATATCTAGACTAGATCTTCATTACACACTAGCCTTCATCGTGACACGTCTCTTCTTCCATTCATGAGGATTGATCTTTACACGTGGATATCACTGATAAAATACTCAAAATTCAGATTATCTGTAGTTCATTTTAGTTTATTAGTAATTGTGGATAGGTTCTCTTCATGTAAAGAAAACTGACTTCATACAAAATCTGAGTTTTTTCTTTCTCTTAGAATTGCTTTTCTCTAAAAAATAGGCTGAGTGCTTCAACATGTTTTACTCTACAAAGATTGATAACTATCTTGATGTATTTGAGCTTGAAAAAAAATACATGTTTTGCTGTGGAATAAAGCCCTTCAGAGCGTTAGGAATGGTTTATGTGCTTCCCAGTGTGATGTTCAGTCTGGTTCCTCTTGGCCATTTTGGAGCTGAACAGAACCTGAACCCGGCTCAGACAGGAAAGTCTCTAAAACAGGGATGACTGACAGCGCTGAGATCCACTGGAACAAAACGTGTCGGTGTTCAGGTGGTCTGGTGGGAACAGAATGACGTGATCTTCCCTGTTGGAGGTCAGGAAAGACGAGCCCAAAGTTTGATCCGGTTAATCCAAGTGGTTTTGTAAGCAGGTGGGAAACTGGGCACCGTGTAGGGAAAGGTGGAGGCAGGTGGGGGGCGTCAGGTAAAATCTGGGCCCAGCTTCATTTCTGGGACATTTGTTTTTGGTCTTCATGATGATGGGCTTGGAACTGAAGAGCCAACAGAACAAGGTAGAGCTGTGCACAGACCAGATTGAGTTTGTCTTGGATCACTTTTGTTATTTCTGGATTTTAAACTTTGAGAAAATTTGCAACTATTTCATCCAAATACACCTTTGATGTGTTCTTTTAACGCAACTTGTCATTCAGACCAAACTACATGGGATCTTCATAGCGGGACGTGTGATTCACCTTTCATTCTAGAGAGATTTGGAGCTGCAGACTAGATCTTCAGTGCAGTCTGTGGCGTCTGTTTCAGGTGTTCGTGGAGCTGAATGAGCTGGTGATTGACCAGAACCAGGAGCTGCAGTGGAGGGAGACAGCTCGATGGTTCAGGTTTGAGGAAGAGATGGAGGAGGAGGACACAGAGTTCTGGGGGAGGCCTCCCGTCAGCTGCCTGTCCTTTCACTCTCTGCTCGAACTCCAAAAAGCCATCTCCCATGGTGAGGAGACCCACTGAAGACCTTCACCTTGTTGAGTCTTCTCATTTGAATCTAGCAGGATAAGTGGATAAGTGCACAGTTGATGCAGTGATGATGATGGTAGTGATGTTGCGGTTTCAGGTGCAGTGCTCCTCGATCTGAAGCAGAAGACTCTACCGGGGATTGCTCAGCAGGTGGTGGAGCAGATGCTCCTCTCAGATCAGATCAAAGCTGAGGACAGAGACAACTTGCTTAGAGCTTTGCTGCTGCGACACAGGTACACATTTCACAGACTCACACATTAGATGCTTCTGATGAAGAGACAAAACTCCTCAATTTTTCAATTCCCTCTCAATAAAACATGTTTCTTCTCTCATCAGCCATCCCAGTGATGAAAAAGACAGAAACTTCTTTAGCAGAAGCATCTCTGCAGCCGCTATGGCCTCTGTGATGGAAAGACTCAACAACCAATCAGAACTCTGCTGCCAGACGGACAAACAGCAGTTCGGGAACTCCAGGCCAAATCCTGAGATGCAGCTGATGGAGAAGATCTCAGCACGAGCCGAAGCCACGTTGGTGCTCGTAGGTACGTAGGAAATCAGATTCAGGTTTAAAAAAGGAGACGTAAAAACTTCCCAAAACTCATTGTGTTTAGCCCAAACAAAAACATGAAAATACATTGCTTTCAGATTACTACTTAGAGTTTCTGCATGTACGGAACCAGCTTCATTGAGGTCATTTGGTTCCTCCACTGCTCCTGCAGGTAGTGTGGGCTTTCTGGACCAGCCTTCCATGGCCTTCGTGAGGCTCCAGGAGTCAGTTCTTCTAGAGTCTGTCCTGGAGGTTCCGGTCCCTGTAAAGTTTCTCTTCCTCCTGCTGGGACCACCTTCTGTCAACATTGACTACCATCAGATCGGACGTTCAATCTCGATGCTCATGTCAGACAAAGTGAGTGCCAGCAGAAAATCTCTTGAAAAATGATGATTATCATTGGTGGCCAGATAAAGATTCTGTGGTATTTCAGCATTTCCATGAGATGGCATACCACACAGAGGATCGGCAGGAGCTGCTGACAGCCATCAACAGTTTCCTGGAGTGCAGCGTTGTCCTCCCTCCTTCTGAGGTCAGTGGAGAAATGCTGATCCACTCATCTGACATGATGCTGAGGAGGGAGAATGAGCAAAACAACAAGCTGCTGGAGAAACAGGACCAAGTTCATGAAGAGGGTGGTGAGTCTAAGGTTCTTGGGATGATAAATTTATGATTTTTAAGACTGCAGTTATGTAAGCCACATCACCTAAAAAATCTTTGTTCAAAAACCCCCAAGTAACCACATCCTGAGCTGAAAAAGCACAATTTAAAGGAAAGGACTTAACACACAGCCCTGTGGAGTGCCAGTGCTTAGCAGATATTGAACAGATATTGACTGTCATTCCCTCTTCCAGATTCTCTCGTTCCCTCCAAACCCAGTGACGATCCGCTCCGCCGCTCGGGCCGTCTTTTCGGCGGTCTGATCAAAGACGTGACGCGGCGCTACCCTCAGTACCTCAGTGACATCCAGGATGCTCTGAACCCTCAGTGCATGGCCGCTGTCATCTTCATCTTCTTCGCTGCTCTGTCACCTGCCATCACCTTTGGTGGACTTCTCGGTAACAGTTGTCCCTTAAAGAAAATGTAGACATGATCCCAAGAATAATAAGTTGTAAAAATGTTAGTACTCTGATCTCTGTTTGTGGCGCAGGTGAGAAAACAGAGGGTCTGATCGGTGTGTCGGAGCTGATAGTTGCCACATCACTGCAGGGCATCGTGTTCAGTTTGCTGGGGGCTCAACCTCTGCTGATTATCGGTTTCTCTGGACCTCTGCTGGTTTTTGAAGAGGCTTTCTATAATGTGAGTTTAGTCATCTCAGTTGTCCCGCCCTGCCCTGCTCCACGTGAGGCTGACCGGTGACATACAACTGTCCTGTTCTTCACAGTTCTGCAGAGACAATGGCATCGAGTACCTGACTGGCCGGGTCTGGATCGGGTTCTGGTTGGTGCTCATTGTTGTCCTGACCGTGGCTTTTGAAGGGAGCATCCTAGTTCGCTTTGTTTCCCGCTTCACTCAGGAGATCTTCTCCTTCCTCATTTCACTCATCTTCATCTATGAGACGTTTGCAAAACTAGTCAAAGTAAGTTTAAAGACCTCAAACAAGAGTGATAGTGTTTGTAAAACAAATGATAAGAAAAGCTGTTTCTGGATTTAATTTTAAAATATATAATTAACTTAATGTTGGCTTAAAAAAAAAAAAAGAATGATACAGATATGTTTATATTTGTTGGACTCTCCTAGATCTTCAAGGAACATCCACTCCGAGGCTGCCAATCTGAAAACACCACACTACCTCTGTCTTTGATCAACTCCACTGTGGCTGCTGAGAAGGTTGTTGGAGAACCAAACACGGCTCTGCTGTCGTTGGTCCTCATGGCGGGAACATACTTTATCGCTTTCTATCTGCGCATGTTCAAGAACAGCTCCTTCTTCCCTGGGAGGGTCAGTACATTCAGACTTTGACTCCATTTTAGTTCAGACTGAAGTTACTGAAGTCCAGGAGTATGTATGGATATGATTAGATTGGAGGGACCACTCAGACAGTTCGGATGTTTGTGTTAAGGGGGAACATCTCCTGATCTTGACTTTTTCTCCAAACCTACAAACTTAAAGAACCTATGGTGGTAATAAAGTTGGTACCACAGGCTTTAATGACCCTCGGAGGTCCAATGAACTTTCATGTTGCACTTCTTAAAAGTGTTATACTTTATGTCCAGTAGAACTTGCTTCCAGAGTTTTGTGTGACCAACTGGATCTCTGTTTTCCTTTCTTTTCCTTCAATATGTGACTTTATGTGTTTTAGATTCGAAGAGTCATTGGAGACTTTGGCGTTCCAATCGCGATCCTCATCATGGTGCTGGTGGACTACAGTGTAGAGGACACCTACACCCAGGTCAGTTCTGAGGTCATGGATAGAAGCACACAGACGAGCAGAGACAGATCTGACAGGTGGACTTCTCCTCCTTACAGAAGCTGAACGTGCCCAGTGGATTGTCAGTTTCCACTCCGGAGAAGAGAGGGTGGTTTATCTCCCCTTTGGGTTCAGATGGACAGTTTCCTGTTTGGATGATGGGAGCCAGCATCCTGCCGGCCATTCTCGTCTTCATTCTGGTCTTCATGGAGTCACAGATCACAGCGTACAACTTGTTTTTCTTCACATAAAACAGACCGAGTATAATGTGGGGTTGTCCCTCCTATTGGTATTGATTTGCACAAGATTTTTGTAGAGTAGCACAAAATTCACTTGGAAATTTAACCTAAGAATGTTTAATTTTTGGCTTGATTTTCAATAACTTTTAGTTTTGATAAGATAGCATGCTAAAAAATGAACTTTAGCTGAGACTTTAGTTTTAGAATCTTTCTCAATGATTCTTTGATATGTGAACAAGTTAAAAAAAAAAGCCAAAACTCTTCTAGTGTGAAATGATCTCTTCTTCCGTCTAACTGCTTACTGATGAGCAGCAGAAACCCCACTTTCAGCCTTCAAAGACTAGATGTGTTTTAGTCTCACTTTATTTAAAACAGTGAGAATATTTTGTGTCACATGGTAATTTCTTGCATTTCCTGCAGG
Organism: Oryzias melastigma; assembly: GCF_002922805.2. Classification (NCBI taxonomy): domain Eukaryota; kingdom Metazoa; phylum Chordata; class Actinopteri; order Beloniformes; family Adrianichthyidae; genus Oryzias; species Oryzias melastigma. Next base: position 13,673,633 of record NC_050528.1, read on the forward strand.
CTCATCGTCAGTAAGAAGGAGAGGATGCTGGTAAAGGGGACCGGTTTTCACAGTGACCTCCTGATCATTGTGGTGACAGGCGGGATCTCTGCCCTGTTTGGATTGCCATGGTTATCGGCTGCCACCGTTCGATCTGTCACTCACACCAACGCCCTGACCGTCATGAGTAAAGCCGTCACCCCTGGAGACAAGCCTTGTATCCAGGAGGTGAAGGAGCAGAGGGTGACGGCGTTTGTGGTGGCAGTTTTAGTAGGTGTGGTGAGGATTTAACATATTAATCTCATCAGACGTTGCTTCTTTTCGCCTTCTGACCTTTTCTCCCCTCCATCAGGTTTATCCATCACCATTGGAGAGGTTCTACGTCAGATTCCTCTGGCTGTGCTGTTTGGCATCTTCCTCTACATGGGTGTGATGTCATTGAACGGGATCCAGCTCACAGAAAGACTCATCCTATTGCTGATGCCACCAAAATACCACCCAGACCTCAACTACGTCCGCTCGGTGAATGAAGAACATACAATTTAATTTTACTTATTTTGTCAGTTTAGTTTAGCAATTAGCTATTGTTTATATTTTATGACCGACTTTCTGATTCTCTATAATTACTGGCATGAAGCCCATGAGACAATTTTTTTATTTTATCACATTGGGCTATATAAATAAAATTTAAGTGAATTTAACTGGAACAGATCAGCATTTTGGAAATTGTCTGCAGCGTAAATTTTACTTACATATCATTGTAAAAATTAAGTGAGGAAACAAACATAATATTAAAAGAATAATACATAGTTTCCTACAGTTCTGTTGTCTCACCTGTGTTTTTGCCCTCCTGCAGGTGCGTACATTAAGGATGCATATGTTCACTCTGGTCCAGCTTTTGTGCCTATCACTGCTGTGGGTCATCATGGCAACAGCAGCGGCTGCAGCGTTCCCCTTCATGCTGCTGTTGACCATCCCGCTGAGGAAGCTGCTGCTGCCCCGCCTCTTCAGCTCCAGGGAGCTACAGAGTGTGAGTCCCTCCCTCAACTTCACCCTAGCATCACTTGAGGTGTCTTCAAGATAAAGACTGGTCGCTAAACAGAACCTTTATTGTTAGTCATATTAAAAGAATAGCAGTGATGCAACGTAACGATAATTTTTATATCTGGATGTCAAAAAACACAAAGAAAGAATCTGTATTTGATATGGAAAGTAAGGGGAAAAACTGTAAAATACTTCTGTACAGGACACATTCTGGATAATCAGAGGAAATTGAAGTTTATTGTTATTCAATTGACATTCTCTGCAAGCAAATACAATTTCAATGACAAAAACCTCAAGTCAAAAAAATCAAACTCCAAAATAAATTTGACAAATACTCAGTAAGTGGGAAGCTAGAATAATCCCCCATGTCATTCATCAATTGACCAGACAGAAAATATTATGCATGATTAAGAAAAAGTCAAGACAAAAAAGTCTTTAAACTCATAAATTAATCTAACGCCACATCAACTCATATCTAAATGAGGGTCAAGTTTTGAACATCTCATTGATCTCCTTTCTGAACCTTTTGAGCTCTCTTTTCTTCTCACTGTTGCTGTGGACTGTGAAGAACACTGATGGATACAAAGCCTAAAAATTAGACAAACAAACTGGCACATATTTAATCCGATTTATGTATTTTCACCTCCTAATTAAAGGTGGGTTTTAAGAAACAAGAACCATAACAAGACAAAGAGGAAAATAAAACCTAAAAAACCCAATCAAACATTAAAAACATGAAAATAAAAAATGATACGTAAAGATTTTTTAAAAATTAATTTTGTATGTTAGGTCTAAGAGGTCAGTACCTATACTTTTTCTTCACATATTATAATTTTGTGCTATCTATTTATTCTATATAGTTCTTGCAGTGGACAGAAAAAAGCAAAACCTACCGCACTGAGACATTTATGCAGCTCCTCCAGGAAAATTGATTCAAATCAACATTTTTGGAGACAGGGGTGGAGAAATCGTGTGAGATGATCACAACACACGAACCATTTTGCCCTGTCTCCATGTAAAGTATTTTTACCCGTTCCCTGTCTTTTGTGTTACATGGTTCACAGGCTCTTTTGATCTTAAAAATCCTTTAAGGCTTATTTATATTACTAGCTGCATTAGCTTCAGTCTTTTAGGTTGTAAGAGGGATTTTATAATGTTTCAATTGATACTCTGAGCCGTTCTCTTCTCCTCTTGAAGGGGCGACTCCCTTTAAAGATGACGGTCACGTTTTGACATTTGTTCATTATTATGTCTCTTTGCTGCACATGCTCCTTCTACAGCTACAGCTCAGTTCTGTAAACTAGTTTGACCTGTGACCTTTGATTCTGCAGCTTGATGCTGATGATGTGGAGCCTCAGCTGGATGAAAAGGAGGGACAGGACGAGTACTCACAGCTGCAGATGCCAGTGTAACCCTGCATGATGAGATGATTGGACCACTAATGTGCAACAACTGGAAACATGGAGCTGCTCTGCCATGATAAAAACTGAATGCCTTTCAGACTGACGTTGCTTTTAAAATTCCTCAATTTTTGCTCTTTAAAAGAAGCTTACAGGCAAAATGTTTTACTGTCCTGTTTGTCATCTATCTACTGAACTGGAATGATGTCAATAGTTTTGTAGTGATGTCTATCCTGCTCAGGTGAATCTGATCAAACTCAGAGGAGCCTAAAATCCTCTACTAAAAGGTAATCATGTGTTATGGAGTACAGTACTACCCTTAGATGGTTAATGTAATATTTTAAAGGCAGGCTTTGACTGACCAAAAATCTGAGCTTGATCAGATGACACAGAATACCCCGGAGCTCCATTCGTGGTTCATTAACAGTCACAACTTCAGCTTTTTTTATCTTTCAAACAATGTTTAACATTATGCAGATAATATGTCGATTTATTTAAAACTATGTCCTAATCAAAGAGTTTCTCAAAATGAAGGTTCACACCAAGTTAGAAGTTGGTTTACAGTTGACTTCCTGAACATGAAAATACACACACATTAAAAAAAAATAATTTTAAAATTAAAGTTCCTGTTGAGTTTGATTCAGATGTTTGAAAATCAGAAAATACCCCCAAAATCAGAAACTTTGTTTAGACTCATTATTGCTGTTAATGGCTCCAAACTTTGATTGAGGATATTTTTTTTCCTTTATCTAAACATCATCTATTTTCCTTATTCCTTTTAAACTTCATCCATGCATTTTCTAAATCCACCTAATACCTTTCGGGATCACAGGGTTGCTGGAGCTTTTCCCAGCTACTATTGGGTGAAGGTGAGATACAGCTTGGACAGACATCCTATCCATCACAATACAGAGCTTTTGAAACCTTGTATTTATATATATACTATTCAATACATTTATTTTATTTTCTTTAATTGATTTTTCTGTATGTCAGCCTTACATCTGAAATGTGATGAACAAATAAAGTTTTGTTCCTAAATACGGTTTTTGTGCTTGAATGTTTGCAAATTCTTCAAGCATGTGGAAGATCAGCGATGGGAAACGTGGATGATGTAAAAATGCCAAAAATAATACAAAACCTAAGTCTCATCTGTCTTTTTAAAGCAGGCAAGTGTGAAGTAATTTTTGTGCCAACATATTGCAAACAAAAATCACTCCAAACTGGATTTTTGTTTAATATGGTAGCACAAAAATGACTTCATAGTCTAGAGCAAAAGCAACAACTACAACAAATATTTACAGACAAACAATGAAAACCCTTTTAGGAAATACTTATTTTTTTATTTTTTTGAATCTTTTTATGTGTTTAGATATTTATTAAATGTTTTAATCGTGCCGTCCCACCTAATGTCTTCTGGATTTTTCTACTGGTGGCAGAATAATTCCTGGAAGGTGAGATGGAGGATTGTTTTTTAACAACAAAGATGGAGTTGATTTTGTGCAGTTGGAACAGCGCCCCCTGCAATCACGTGAATGCACTGCGGCAGCATATGAACTGAAGAGTTAAAGCTCATTCCGGTGTTCCGGTGTTTTGGAGGTTCTGGGTTCCACAGCTTTTGTGTGAAGGTTGGTTTTTCTGGTCCTTCACCAATAGTTTTGTGATGACACCCAACTGACTTACATTTGGATCAATCAGTTGCCAGTATCTCAATTCCGATTAAGAAACTGTTTCCTCATCATCAGTCTGTATGTCAGTCCTGTTACGGTTGCTATAGAAACCTCCCCTCTCTCTACCACAAAGCATCTACCAGAGCGTTTCTTGGAAACCTGAGCAGGCGTGGCGTCCAGTGGTCACCTGAGCCAAGCTCCTGCTGAATGTTTGATGGAGGCTGTCAGAGATCCTGTGAGTCACTAGTCCAGACCCGAACACCTGGACAGGTAGACGTTTGGGGAGGACACGACGTGCTGAGAAGCTGCAAGTCCTCAACAGTCAGGTAATTTTTCTTTGGCTTCCTTGACAGAATTGACTGCATCACCTGTGTGCCATCATCACAGTCATTTGTCTCACTTGGAAAAAGGGGAGACCTGCTAAGGAATCCCCAAATCTGAACCTGGATGATCAAAATGAAAGAGATCACCCCAGGCTGTAGCAGAGCCTCCCCAGCCTAAAGGCTACTTCTATTTCTGGTTCTGTTCAGGAAATTGGGTTCACTTGTGGTTGAGTTTTATGTCTGAGGCCTTCCTCATCTTCACCAACAACAACCTTGTGTCATTATTTTTCCATTATTATTAATTAATCATCCTTAAATCTTTCTCATCAGAATCTTCATAACAGTTCAGGGTCAGATCTTTGAGTTTTGGTGACGTCCTTGCTTTAAAGCTGATGTCAGAGAATCTGTCATGAATTATTGATCAGAGTGGATGCTCTGTCCTGGGCTCTCTGCAGCTGCTGGCTCCTCCATGACAGTATTTCTCTGCAGGTAAACAGCTTCCTTTGAGAGTTCATTTTTGTAAGTTTACCTGTGCATTTGGCGCCAGGAGCTCCAATTGGAGAGACCAGTAGACATTATTAATTCATGGTCATTTTATGCAAACATTACACTTGTTCCTCAGGCTCAGTTTAGTCAACAACAAACTGCACTTATTGTGAGAGCCGTAGTATACATTTGTGGATCTTGTCTGGATTTCTTTTGTGTGTAAAATCTTCACCATGTTTTCAGCTATTTCAGTCATTCTGGTTTCAGCTCCATCAGGACATTCATATTCATGCTTTTTGTTTTTAGTCACTTGAATGCTTTTTGGAAAATTAAACAGATGTGCTCACTGAAAATGGACAATTAAAACTTTGACAGCTGAGAGCTAAAACTTCATCAAAAATTCAACAAACTAGATCTTTCAAACTTTGAACAATCCAGAGGAAATCTTACCATTCTTATACATTTAAGTCTTTTTGTGCTTTTGTTTCTGAAATATTAAATTTTGCGGGTTCTTCAGTCTTTCTTGGAAAATTTCAAAAACAATATGAACAATTATTCAACATATTTAGTAAATACTCAAACTTCGTCAAACTTAAATTCAAGGTTATGTAATAACTTATGTATTAATAGTTTTTGATACTCTGAAAACTGTTAACTATTCATTTTTTTCCCCCAATATTGTTAGACTTTTGGTTTTTTTTTCCCGCTGTTTAGCTCTCTACAATTTAACTTGATTCTTACTCAAGCTATATCCAGTTTTTGTCCAAACTATACAGTTTTTTTTACTGCTTTTGAGAATTTAATATTACAACTGTAAATTGAAAGGTTTGAAAATGGTTGTAGATGCTTTATTTGCCTTTGATACTTAAGCAGGTGTCAGCATTTACAATGGTCAGCTGCAGCAGTCAGCTTCAAACATGCTTATGTCTTTGATGGAAATTAAAAATTTCTAGTCTTTTTTATTCACCCTACATAAGTCATATCAAGTTATGCTAAGATGTAAATGCTTAAAACTAATTAGTGAACTGTTGGGATGGTTATGACCTGTTGGATCACATATATCTGGTGAAAACTCCATCAAGCAACTAGAGTTCAGTCATCTTTGAATACATTCACAATCATTACACTTATTCCATCATCTGATATTACCTGCTTACAGGCAGCTTCAGGCCACTGGGGTGTTAATCAAAGATATATATATTTTTTTAAAGTCCAACTAGCACTGAGGCATCTTATCTGTCTGCTTCATCTGTGTGATGTTCCTGCATCTGTGACAGGTGATGGTGTCAGGATGTCTGAAGGGAAGCAGCGAACTCTGTCGACCTCTGGGGAGTCTTTGTATCAGATCTTAGGGTTGGAGAAAGGCTGCAGCCATGACGAAATCAAGAAGTCTTACAGGTGAGTTTACAGCTTCCCACTCTCCTGCAGTCACATGCTTAATAAACAGGATGGAGCTGATATTACATTAGTTAAAAAAGCATGGAAGCATTAACTCAAAGTGTTTGTGCATTGCTATTTTTATAGGTTATTTAAATAAATAAAAAAAAAAAACTCTGATCAACTAATCAGTTATAATCATATTATTTCAAAGCTGGACGCTATTTTTTTTGTTCCATTTCCAGAGTAAATGGTTACAATACAAAAGATATGAAAACGCATTTTCTCACTGTTGCAGAATTGGGTTGCTGTGGTTTACTTTTTATTTGTTTATCTTTGGTAACATTTTGATTTAATTAATTTTACACTTTAACCATATTTATTATTGTGTTTCCTGTTTGCTGCACTGCAATGATTTAACATTTTTCTTATGATTGAAGACACACAGTATAAAGAAATTAAGCTTCAAATTTTGTTTCTGAGTATTTCTTTTTAATTGAAAAAGCTTTAAGTTGTTTTGTAGAAAATACAATTGGCTGACCACAGGCTCCCTCCTCCACTCCGATGCATCCACTTGTAGACTAGATCCATGTCCGTCTTTGTTTTCCTCGCCTGAGCTGACATCTGGCTCTAATATGTACAGATGGATAGCTCTGATATTGCCCACTATTTTTGTTTCACTATAAAAGTCAGGTTGGGGAGTTATGAGGTGCTGTAAGCTAGCAGGAGAGCATGTAAACAAAGGGATGATGGGAAATGAAAAAGTCCCACCCACAATTCATTGGGAAATTTCAAATGAAATCCTGCCGCTCTGTAGAAACTATGCTCTAACAAACAACACAGTTTTTTTTAATTATTATATCTGGAAATGCAAAGCTAAATTTTTTTAAGAACTGAACACAAAATGCATAATTATAATTAAAAGACCAAATAGATCAAAGGATGACTGAAGTGGGGCTTAAATGTTAGGTTCAGAGAGGCAGTGTCAGATAACAATTATAGGGATTGTTTTCCTGCCTAGTTTGTATTTTGTCTGTCATGAATATCTGAGGTTTATCTGTAGTTTATGCCTCATGCTCCCTCACAACCTACAGGAGCTCAGATAACTCTCATCCCTCCTCATCTTTGTCTCCCTCTTGATTCTACTTGATTCTAGATGCTTAAACGCAGTGCTTTTTTAAATTTTTTTTGCTGAATCACTTTTTAAAAAAACATTTAATAAACAAGACTCACCAAACACATTGGAAATTGTGTGTTACATGTAATAATGAAAAAGCAGTCTGCATTAAATGACTATTGCCCACAAGTTCAGACTGCTGGTGGTTTATGAGTATGAAGGTAGATTTAAGGAAAATGTAAACATTTACACGGTAAGTTCTGAAGCCTTTCAGCTGATCCTCAGTTCCTAAAGAACATGTTCCTCTGAACCACTTGTGTAAAACAGTTATGAGCATCATCTCCCTTTTAATCTGGTGTCAGGAAGTTGGCGTTGCGGTACCATCCGGACAAGAACCCAGAGAACCCAGAGGCAGCGGATAAGTTCAAGGAGCTAAACAACGCTCACTCTGTGCTGACCGACCTCAGCAAGAGGAACATCTACGATTCATACGGATCTCTGGGGCTCTACGTGGCCCAACAGTTTGGGGAAGATAATGTCAACACATACTTCATGCTGTCTACCTGGTGGGCTAAGGTGGGGTTTATGTCAATTCTGAGCAGAAACGCAGGACGACGTTGACCTGATGTGACCTTTCAAGCCCTGATTCTCTTCCAGGGTCTTTTTTTGCTGTGTGGGATCCTGACCGGATGTTACTGCGGCTGCTGCCTCTGCTGCTGCTGCAACTGCTGCTGTGGAAAACTTAAGCCCCCGCCCGCAGGTGAGGGGGCGGGGCCAGATTATGTGTCACCTGACGACCTGGAGGAGGAGATACGCAATGATCCAGACAATGGTAAGATGACAATTAGTCTTTGTTTCATTTGTTAAACGGAAAAGTTCCATTTGTTAAAAATAAACACGTTACTGAAATCTAACAGTTTGACATTTTAAAACAGAAAATCTACATAGTTGACAGAATGTTTGGTTCCAGCTGTTCTCCAACTTCACAGACACTAAAAGTTCACCAAAATTCACATCTGAAAATATCAAGTTAAAAAAAATATCAATGAGTGTTTAACTATAATCAACACCTATTTATAGGATATTTCAGACATGAAACCAGCACAATGACAAAAGTAAGGATTAAGGAGAGTTCATTTTGATGTTTATGCTTTTACGATCATCCATCACCAAGTACAAGCTGATGTGGAGTTGGGAAAGAATATTGGGATGTTTATGGAAGCATAGACCAGAATATGAGTATTGATTATGATGCTTCAATATGGTGGACTTCATTCACAAATGCAGTACTCAAGTCAATAGATATTGTGTTTAAAGGTCAATCAATCAAGCAATTTATTTGCCATTTGTAATAAATCAAACCAGGACATCTGCAGGTGTCCCCACATAGACAACAAAAAACCACAAAGACATAAATCAAAAGCATAAATAGATAAATTAGAAGGACTTGATAAGACCAAATATAAAAAGCATATAAAAGTAGATAAATTAATTTAATTAATTTGCTCCTCAGCCAACTGTAGCAGTTAAAGTGCACCTCTTAAGTGCAGCCTACCGTAGTTCAATCCTCATCTTCTTGCTTCATTCAAAGACCTCACAGCCTGAGGAATGAAGCTTCTGGCAGGACGTGATGTTGTATATTTAATTGCGCAATATCTTCTCCCAAATGACAGAAGGTCAAACATCGCAGTGGCAGGATGACCAAAGAGATCCTTTATGATCCGAGTTGCACTAGTTAAGATCCTGGATTTATAAATAGTTTCCAAGACTGGAAGGTTGCATCTGATAGTCCTGCTGGCAGAACGAACCACATTGCTTAGAGCTTTCTTTTCTTTCACAGTGAGATTACCAAATCAAACAGTGGAACAACTGGTGAGAGTACTTTCAATCCAACATCGATAAAAAAACGTTAGTCCAATACAAACAATATAGCCCCATTAAATAAAGTTAGGGTATACTAAATTATTTGTTTTTAAAAGTACAGGCCTTCAGGCCTTTTGGAGAAACCTCAAAACAAAGCAAATTCACTCACAAAAATGACAAATTACGTACGAAGTACGAAAGTCAAGATGAGAAGAGGAAGAGATATAAGCGTTTGCCATCATACAAATTCAACAAAATTGGCCAAATTTAACATTTAAAACAATGGAACATGAAATGGGTGTGGTCAACAGGGATAACATAAGGTTAGCTGTCGGGCTGGATGGCTCAGTAGGCTGGATGTAGGATAGTAACGCAGGAAACCTGGGTTTGGTGGGGGTACAATGAGTCAAAGAAAAAACCAGAGTGGGTCTTAGGGCTAGACCCTTCACACCGCTGCCTAACTTCTGGTCTCCCGGTTGTGCCAGTAAATGCATCCAGCATAAAACATTTCTCCCAAAACAACCTGTGCAGATCAGCGAAAGCTCATTCGCTGTGGTGAGCCTTGATTGGATGGGCCGAAAGGTGAAAACAACCTGTTGTTCACTGTGGCACATATAGGCCAAAGCAGTCTAACAGAAATGTTATGCTATGTTTCTCAAAAAAGTGAGATCTAATTCAGGGTGGTGTGATTGTTCAATAATATCAAAGATGTTGGTAATCCATCCACAGGAACAGAGTGGAGCAGCTGTAATAAAGTTTCCCCAGAAGACATTTCTTATGCTTGTCTCTTTGCAGATACCGACACGCCGATTGTCCACCAGCCGACCAACGCCAGCGAGAAGACACAGCTGATTGGCGATGGTCATCGCAGATACGGAGACACGTATACTTGAGACAGAGTCTGACCAGGAGCGCCATGGCACATCCCTGCAGCAACCCACACATCAACAAGCACAACCACACAAATTCACTTCCCTCTGAGTTCCTTAAGAATGAGTCTGATATTTGTGAAATCCTGACAGTATCTGACTGACTCTGCTTCCACTCTGCAATCTAAAGACTTTCATCTGCAAGCGGACTGTCTTAAAACATCTTGATAACAAACTTAGCTGGTTAACTTTAAGGATTTCTGCAAATGTAAGGCTGGAAATTGTTCAGGTGTCATTGCTAATCAAACTTATGCTGTTATTGGCTGTTGATTGTTGGTGTTCACGTAGGGGTGAAGCATAAAAAAAGAGAAAAGCTGCAGACAATTTGTGCATTGAAGCCTTTGTACCTGCACACACACATTGGCCCATAAAAGATGATGTAGATAATTCTTTGGTTTGTGCTTCTCTTGTGTTGAGAAAACTTGTGGTCATGTGACCTCACCTGGGGCGGGTTTCTCTGCTGTTTTGTCACCGAATAAATCATTGAAGTGTTATTCCAGTGTTTGTGTGGGCTGTTTGTGAGTCTGTGTGGTGTTGATGTAGTGGATCAAGGATGTTCATACTTTAGGCAAAGAGGGACAGATTCCGTGAGGTGAAAATACATATGTGCTAACCATTTGGCCTTACTTCAAATGCAAGTTGACTAATGAACATGCATTGCAATGGTATAATTTTCTTTTCTTCACATAGAAAATAAATACATCTAAATACATTTGACCAAATTACTGTCAATTAGCCACATTTTTCCCACTGTTTCACAGTTAGCAGTATTTTAGTTTCGTATTACACTGATAAAATGTAAATTTCCATTTGAAGTGGAGGTTTTCACTGTGAACTTTTATTTATTCTTTATTTACAGTAGAAATTTTAGAAATGAGCAAGAAAGTGTCAACGAAGGGTCGCTTAACAATGTTGCCAAAGCTTAATTTTATTTATTTTTTATTTATTTAACCTTTATTTTTTTAGGTGTAAAGCCCATTGACATCAGGATCTCTTTTTCAATGGTGACCTGGCCAAGAGGTCAGCAGCACACGTCATTTAAATAGGGTTAAAACATAATTTGGGCAACCACAACATAGAAATCATGTTTGTTGACCATGCTAGTGGAAGCTCATTATTCATAAAAGGAAATTTGAACTTGGATGGCATTTGTCCCATGGGCCGGACTTTACACATGCCTGCAGCTCCTGAATGAGTCGTTCCTCTGAATGAACCTGACTCTGACTTTTGACCACCAGGTGGAGCTCTGCTCCAGTAAAAGCTGCACTCTGCTCCTTTCACTCACTCCCCCTCTTGTCTCAGCCCATTCTACCCTCTAACATACCACTTGCTAACCTTTGACATATAAGGGTATGTCGGCACGGCAACGGCTGACGTACCCCTGTCTAAAAACAGACGGAGAGCAGCTCACAGGCCTGAACCTCTTCTGCTGTGGTTGAGCTTTGTTGCCCTTCTTCTTATTTTCCCTGGACACCTTCGTCTTTTGCCCTATATCCTCCCCTCAACTCACAGGTTGACAGTTTCTCTGCTGCTGTCATG
>NC_050528.1:13685602-13692351 GCF_002922805.2 Oryzias melastigma
AGATGACCTTTAAGAACAACAAAAAAATTCAACTCATTAATTAGAACTAAACTGGTTTTAACCTCTTGCTGAGAAAAAACACTGACTTCATGACTCCACCCCTTGCATCTTGTTGCCATGGCAGCAGCAAAACTTTAGCTCGCTATCAAAACATCGGTAAAAATGTTAGACTTATGAAAACGTAAAAAAAGATTTTGACCTCTGATCTAAAAGAGACAGACATATTGAATCAAAATCTTATTTGAAATGTATTAAAGTCAAAATAAAAAAAAAAAAAAAAGAGATTCCATCAAGCAGACAGGACCTTTTCTAAGGTTATTTAACATATGATAAACTGGCTTCACTTCAATGCAGAACAGAAATCAATAAAGTTCTGTGTACCTACAACAGGAATCAAGGTCAGTCCTCTTGATCCGTGACTTTGGGTTTTGTTTGTCACCCTTTTTAAAGCTGCTGTCGCCTTTAATTTTAGATGCAGCTGTCAGCTTTAGTGTATCCAAATTTCAATTCATGAACTAAACAAGTTTATCCAATTTGTCAAAAATTTGGCAATGACACACAGACAGCACTTTTACAGGCCCATTTATAGATGTAAACAGACAGAAAAAGTTGATTTACGGTTTGGGTACCCTTTAAAGAAGGTGTTAAAATGACCATTCCAGCACATCTCATTGAAAAGGGCTTTTGAGCATTTTCTGACAATTTTGTGACTGTTCTCATCAGTTTATGAACAAAATGTCTGTTTAGTCTGAACTCTTTAAACTTCAATGGAATTCATCTTAGTGGTCTGACACAAGCTTCATAATAGTAGAGTGAATAATAACATGCTTTCTTACTTTGAAAGTTGATTCTTGTTATGAGCCGCTAACAGTTTTGTTCCGAAAATGTTGCTGGGTAAAACAAATGGCCGGTGCTGTAATGTTTTGTTTACAGTACTATAATTTCCAGAATGAAGGTGCCTGCATGGCTCAGTCGATTGGGTGTAGGGAAGTAGGAAACCAGGGTTTGCTCCCCAGAACGTGTGAAAAGGATTGTGGGTCGTTTAACAAAACCCTTCATGCTACTGCCTAACTATGTAGTCGCGGGGTCCAAGTCTGGGTCTCCGTGTGCTGGTCCCCAAAAGTGATCATACACTATAATTTCTAGAATAATGTCTAAATTTAGATTAGAATATGGCATAGTTTGTCATATTTTTATAAGAACCTCTATGTGTGCAATGCAGGCCTCCAACCCCTACCTGTCTGCAAGGAGTGGCTCCACCGTGACCTCAGGGGGCCGTTTCCGCTGCCCCTCCTGCCGCCATGAGGTGGTTCTGGACCGACACGGAGTGTATGGCTTGCAGAGGAACCTACTGGTGGAGAACATCATCGACATGTACAAGCAGGGGAACACCAGGTAGAAACACTCACCTTCACTCAAGAGGAAGAAGACGACCTGAGATGATCTCATGAGGGGGGAGTTCCCCCTTAACAGATACACATGTTCTTGTTTTCCTGCAATTAGGGGTCAGCATGGTTACACAGCATGGCTGAAACTTTGACGTTTGTGGAGCTTTAACTTTTATTCTTTTGTTGTGTGTTTGGAAAGAGTTACAGTGTTTATTGAGAGGTAAAACACAAGACTTTTGAAAAACAGGTATTATTCAGTGTGTTAGTGTGCACGTCATTGCATCAACTACAATGATGTGCACATTTCCCTGTCTCCTAAAACTAAAATCTTGTAAATTTTGCTCCAGGCTTTTTCTTTCACAGCTATATTCTGATGTATGATAGAATTGGTGTCATATAATTCCAAACCACAATTATTAATTTCTCATTCATGATCAATATTCAAACAGTTGGCACTTCCGTGAATTAAAAGGGACGCCATCCATCTGTCACTACCAAATCTGAGTGTCTGAATGATCAAAGTTTGACCTGCTTTACTTTCAATGCATGTTCATTGGCAATCTGTTTTATACGTAGAGGCAGAAAATGGTCGTAAAAACTTGCGTAGCGACATGATAACATGAGAGTTCGAATGCTAAAGCCCAAAGCGCATTTACCTGCATTTACGTTGAGTTTTCATTCAAAGTGGCCGCTTGAAAACATGTTGCTGAAGATGGTGCTGAAGAGGTAATTAAACAGCAATGACAGCAGCTTTGATTTGTGCAAACAAGTAGAAAATGTCATTTTATACAACATTCAAAGCACCATTGACAGTTATTTTGCTTTAATCTCAATTTTGACCTTTTAATCAACATGAATTGGATTTCTGTACTATTCATTTTGAGTCTAAAGCCTTTGAATACAGACACTTCTGAAAAAATCAGACTTTGAAATCCCTCTTGAAGAACCTAACTTCCGTTTTTGTTTGTCTAATATTAAAGTTGTTTTTTTGCCCTCATTTGTGACACTCTTAGACAGTTCATGTTTCAGAGACCAACGGCCTTCAGGGCAGATCTCCACACGTCACATGTTTGACATCCTCACTATTTCTGTCGGATAAACAAGTTGAGCAATAAAGTTGATGTCCATCAGTGAACAGCAGCTTGCAGGTGTGCTGATGGAAACAACAGAACTGTCTCAGTAGCTGCTTTGATGATTATGATTCCTCTTCTAAGGGTTTTTTTTTAACATACAAGGCTTTATTGTACGAGGATTGGATAGAGTCATGAGTGTCCTCGTACCGCTGATGAAGATCTGAGCTATCATAAACGACCTTCTGTCCACAACTTTTGTGTCCATCAGTAAACCGGTTCCAGAGGTTAAGACAGATCAGCCCATGTGTGAGGAGCACGAGGATGAGAAGATAAACATCTACTGCATAACCTGCAGCGTCCCCACCTGCTCCCTCTGCAAGGTGTTTGGAGCTCACAAAAACTGCAACGTGGCTCCTCTCAATGATGTCTTCGGCCATCAGAAGGTCAGACCCAAACCACAGCATCCCCAACATCCACTGTGGCTTTTGTTGGTATTTCTTCTCTGCCCAGCGACACATCAGTGCAGGATTGTGTGTTTGCAGGTGGAGCTCACCGACTGTGTCTCCATGCTGGTTGGGAACAATGAAAGAGTTCAGGCCATCATCAGTCAGCTGGATGAAACCTGCAGAGCCATTGATGTATGTTTTTCTCCCACCTGTAGAAAACCCTGAGGGATTCTAGGGACATGAAAGTTGGGAAATTCATTGTAAATAAAAGCAACATTTTAACAAAAGTACAATGAAACCCTGTGCAAAACCATACACAAAAGGATCACAAATAAACACACAATTTTTGTTAAACACAAAATGCTTGGCTTTTAATAGATACAAAGATGCAAAAAAAAGCCTAAACAATAACTAATTAACTAAAATAGTAGAAGATTAGAATGTCAGGCTTAAATTTTTGATGACCAGCAGTTTTTAAGAAACTTTAGAAATAGCTCAGTAAAACATTCTGCCGGTTTAACCTCTACATAGTGGTTAGTTGAGGATCATTAGAGAATCCTATTTCTTCAGGTGCTTTTTTTTCAGGACACAGCATCAGTTCTCACGTGGAGTGTTTTTGCAGGAGAACAGTCGCAGACAGAAGTCACGGATCTGTGAGACGTTCGATCACCTGTTTGTTCTGCTGGAGGAGAAGAAGAGCGAGATGACGCTGAAGATCAATGCTGAGCAGGAGGAGAAGCTGGACTACATCCGAGGTCTGAGGAAGAAGTACAGCGAGCACCTGGAGGGCACGGCCAAGCTGCTGGAGACCGCCATCCAGACCATGGACGAGTCTGAGATGGCCGTGTTCCTTCAGGTGACCTTGAATGCAGCATGTACTTAAAGTTCTATGAGAAAGAAATGATTGAAAAAGTAAAACACTTCCAGTCTGGTGTTGTTGGATTTAAATGCACCAAATTTATATGTGATCTAGTTTAACATGATTGCTAGTAAATCAAATTTAGCTTCAAATAATTTAATAAGTTAAATACGTTTTTTTTTTAAAGTGAAGTTTCTGTTTGTTTTTGCTTCCACAGATGGCCAAACCTTTGCTACAGAAGTAAGTTTTCTTTTTGTCTTCTGTCTGATATATTGATTTTGATATTTTTAAAAAAAATCTATTTTTCTAATTCTAAATGCATTTGTTTTTAGACTGGTGGAGGGCACCAACACATCTCACCTGGATAAAGTTCAACACGGCTACGAGGATATGAAGCACTTCAAGGCCAACTTTGAGTGTCAGAGGAAAGCGCTGGCTGAAATCAGCTTCAAAAGTAATTACCTGTCCTCATAAATCACAGGGGTAAACCACAGTGGTGGAGTGGTTACTGGCTGGGTTCCTTGTGTGCAGGTTGCTTGTTCTCTCTGTGGATATGTGGATTTTCTCCAGAAACTCTGGCGTCTCATCACATTCAAAAAACATGATTTATAGGTTAATTAATAATTCTAAATCGTCTCTAGGTGTAAGTTCATGATTGTGTGATCCAGTGACAAACTGTCCAGGGTGTACTCACCCAACAGTAGCTAGAATACCTCCAGCAACCATGTGATCCTAAAAGGGATTCAGTGAGTTCTGGAAATGGTTGGATGAATCACATAGAAGCTTCCTTGATGCTCAGCTGGATCTCAGTGGCAGTGCAGGGAGCATCAGTGACTATCATGAGGTTGGAGCCATGATGGTTTAGTTTAGCCTTGACAGCTCAGATGATGATGGACTTGTTTGTTTTATCTAAGAACTCAACATTCACAGGTTTGATTGGAGAAACCCCAAAAACATCAGGAAACTGGTTGTCGAGCTCCCATTTCAGCGACATGATTCGCTCATCTTTTTTTTTGTTTCCTAGTTGATGAAGACGATGAGGAAGATGAGGAAGAGGAGGCGGAGCTCAGAGTGACCACAGCAGGGAGTCGCATTGAGTCACGGCAGCATGTCAGTCCAACGTCTGCAGGACAGTCGACTAAAAACCAGCTTCCACTTATCCTGCCAGCCACGCCCCCACAGAGACATTCAGAGGCCCCGCCCACTCCAATTCCACAAGCAAAGAGCCCAGTGTCGTCGCCATCAAGCCAGACTCCACCTCCTTTGCCTCTACCCAGCTCCACCACACAGGTATAGGAAGCTGTATGCTGCATTCAGGTGTCTTAGAATATCCCCCAAATAAATCTTCAATTTTTTTAGTTTAGTTTTTATATTACTTAAATAAAAAACATGCTGTATTTTGCAAGTCTTAACTGAAAAGGCACATTATATGTGATGTTTTGGGTTACACATGACTCGACCTGTTCCCTCTTTTTCCTGTTCTTTCTCCCCAGTCGGAGCAGCAGAGTGACTCAGACGACAAAGATGGACCCAAACATGTGTTCTCCTTCAGCTGGCTCAACCAGAAGTAAACCCAAATCAATCCCCTCCGGTTCCTGGATTAGTCCAACCTGGAGTATTTTCTGCAGGACTTTATTAGTTTGATTTAATATTTATGTTTCCAGAAGGCGTTAGAACTACTTTTTAAGCTGTTTATACTGTATGTGTGGATTTTGGGGAAGATCATTTTGGTTAAATAACTTCTTTTGATGACAAATGTCTGGAGGAAGGTTTGAGTCTAAGATATGAAGCCACCTTTCAAAACGTCCAGTTTCCTTGTTGATGTCAAATAAATGTTTTATTATGAAACACCTTTATCTGAATCTAATTAAATAAAACTGTGAGTGATGGAAGAAAAACTTCTCAGATTTCAAAAAGGAAAGTTTTTATTTAGACAGTTTAAATGGATGAAATCAGAAAACAGTCGTCTAAATGAAGCGTCAACACGATCCTTCCACTTGCTGTAATGTGTCATAATTTTTTTTTTTTTTTTATTACACCAAAAATGTATTAAATCACAAAGGTGAAGCTTTTCTAATACATCTTTATGATCACTTGAGTTATCCTGAATTTACTGGGATGTTTTCTTGTTGTTTCCCGTGTGTTCATGAACATCATCTGCAGCTGCAGCCTCTCTGCAACGTGAACGTCCAGCTCAGACAGGAGGAGGAGGAGCTCATTTTCCGAAGGCCTCCATCATTATGCGGTTGTTGTTGGCCTGCTGGACCATCTGTTCGGCCCGGGCCATCTCCAGAACCTCTCTGAGCAGGTGGAAGGTCAAATCCAGGGAGAGGGGAGCCTCATCTGACCTCTTCCCCTTTTCTTCACCTTCCTCTTCCAGCTGCTGCTTCTCCTGCAGGAGGTGTTGTGTGAGCTGCAGCAGAGCTCGGTTCACTGCTGAGGAGGAGGAGAAAGATGGATCTGGAGCTGCGCCTCCTCCACCCAACCTGAAGGAAAACTCCTCACCGAGGCGGAGGAGCAGCGGCTTGCTCCGGCTTAGGGGGACCACAGTAGGTCGGCCTTCAGCGGTGAGTGAGAGGATGATGCCAAGTAGAACTGCAAGGAGCAACACGTTCACCTTCATCTCACAGCCTAAAGTAGGAAGAGGAGGGACTGGTGAGAGAGATCCCTCAGAGACTCCTGAAGACGGGTTGATGCTAATAACTGTCTGTGCAGAAGAGTGTCCCCAATGCAACAACTCAAAAACCTACCAAAGAATTAGTCTAATTCCAGTCATTTAACACTTCCATTTGATATAAGACACAAACTGGGAAAGCTTTTTAATGATATATCTCAAGTACAACATCTTTTCAGGTGTTCTACAAGCTAATTTGTTCACTTATTGCTTTTTTATTCTCGTTTAAATGGGAGATTTTTTTTTATTTGGTTGGTTTAAAATATTCAAAAATAACAATGTATTTTTGTCTGATTGCTGAAAGCAATC
>NC_050528.1:13692479-13728694 GCF_002922805.2 Oryzias melastigma
TCAGGAATTGCAAATCTAGTTTTCACTGAAATGCTTCCAAATAATTCTCCTATAAGGTCAAAGAAAATCATTTGACAAGAATTATACAAATATACAGTGAAGTTTATTGTTTGGTGTTTTATGCCTGATTTTATGTCTGATTAAAAGCTTTCTGCCTTGATTGTGTGCATTTGTGGCCGTTGGCACACCTACACTATTCACAGTTTCATAGAACAGCAGCACAAAAAAATCACTATAAGCCCAGTCTTCTTCTGTTTTTTTTTTTTTTTTTTTTTTTTTTTTACTTCAGGACCCTTGACAAAGAAGCACAAACTGCAGCTGCAAGACCATGAATTTTCAAATCTCTCAAATAACAATAAATACATCAGTTTTTGAGGCGTACTTTGGTCCACATTGTCTTACAAATCGAATTTTCAGACACCTTTAAAATCCTGACAAGTAAACTTGATTATCCTTCCTCCAAAGTGTATCATCCATATTTTTTGGGATCTCGATTATGTGATACCTACAACAAATTAATAAAAGCATCGGTCTCTGATTTTTAGGACAAAATATTCAAGGTGAGGGGTCAAATTATATCAGGATGTGCTTCACTTTAACTTTTACATTTACAGAAACATATTTATTTAAAAAATATAAAATCCAATATTGAAATATTTTAGTTTTATGACCTTTAATTAAATTTAACCAACTGAGGGTAATTTATTCTGTTTCCATCTTAAGATCAACTTGATGTGAAATCTTCCTTTTCCACATTTAACGATGTGATCAGCTTTCTGAAAGAGTTGCTCTTCTTTACTTAAAAAAAACAGCTTCACTGATCAATTAAAAAGTTTTGTAAAACAATCTTTAAGATCTTTAAGTGCAGTAGACATAAAAGCAGTTGTTCTGTGATGCAGGTGGGCATGTACCTGGAGGTGAGCTGAGTGACGGCTCCTCTTCAGTTTCTGCAGCAGGTGATCGGCCGGTTCACTGTTTCCCACCAGGTGAAGCTTCTCTCTGTGTCTCCTCTTCAGTCTGACTAAAACGCTCCGCCTGGCTCTGGATTTATACCTGCCAGAAATTGAGGAGCAGCAAAGCTCTGCACATGCTCAGATTCCTTATGATGAAGGTGAGGAAGAAGAGCCACAAGTCGTGGAGTTCAAGAGTTGATTTGACAGAAATAATACGTATCAACCTTTTTAAAAGTTGTCAGGCAGCCCCAGAGCATCCTCATCACACCTTGTTTTCTGCAGGGGAGTGTGAGGCAGCAACAAAGATTTTCAAAATAAAGTTCCTGCAGTTTGTAGTCTGCTTCTTTGACAGTGACATTAGTTGACTTCCTGTTGGGAGGAGGGGGTGGAAAAGCTTCTCTGTGAAGATGAAGATGATGGTGATGTGACCTTTCTATGGACCGGCTGAATGACCTTCAGCTCCACAGGCATTCTCATAAGTTCATTCAGTTTTATTCTTAGATGTATGTGAGCTAAAATAATGTGTTATAAAAGAAGCAATGAGTCAACAGCTTTTGAACCAGTTTACTAACTTTATCAAAGTATTAAACTGTTTATCATTACATTTGTGAATCCTGGATTCATTTGCAGTATAAAATCTTCTATCGGTGTTTCTATGTTGTTCATCACTCAAAATAATCAATGTGGTTTCTGATATATCAATCAGTTGGTTCTGAAACTTTCACCTATCTTAAGAGACTTCTTGTTCTTCTGCTTTTAATCACTTTCTGCTTTTTGAAATATTGTATCTACTTGTTACTCATTAAAATGAATCAAAACATGCTGAAAAAATTCCAAAATCATCTAAAGGAGAATTTAATTGATGAAAAATAAAGTTTTATTGTGTTGATACATTCACAAATAAAATGTATAAAACAAGACCATTGACAAATGACAATTTAGATTAGAATGGGTTCTATTCGTTACATATTCATAAGGTGTGCTTCTTGAGGTGTTGTGGCATTTTAAAATGGCTGTATGGAAATGGTCTAAAGAAATCAGAAATCTCTTGGGTGGCCTCAAAGCTCATGTCAAGCAAGTTTATAATGCAGGTGATATCCAGAGGAGCAATGCTGTGTCACAAAGAAGCACATAGATCAAGATAATTACGGCAAAATCTGCTGCACGTTTGTTTTAGGGAGCTTGTTATTTAATGTATCAACAGCCTCTTTCTGTCTGCTGTAGTTCTCTTGTTAATTAGATATTTTCTTCCAACTCAGCATGAATCTCAATTAAATTCAGTCTGTTTGAGTTCAGAATTTGAAAAGCTGGAAGGCAACAAAACAAAGAGTTTGCATGTATCAGAGCAGAGCGGAGCAGATTTGTTTAAAGGTCGATGTGTCTCCCTGCATGGCGATGAGGGTTATGTTTACTGTCATGTTTACTGAAGAACTGCAGATCAACAGGAAGTGTGCGTCTGTAAACGTCTGTGACCTTTGATGCTTTTAGATCCTCTCAAATGTAAAAAAGAAGCAGACTTTCCATTTTTTAGAAGCAGACTTTTCATGCAAACAGGAGTGCAAGTTCCAGCAATCAGAGGATAAATGGAAAAATAATATATCTCTGATGACATTTATGTAAAATAAACGTTTTGAGTTACTGGTGGAAAAAATAAAAAAATATGTATGGCAGCATACACATTTTTGTCTTAAATTAGTTTCAACCATTATATATTATGTCTATGGTTTCAACACATCTAATTGTGTTTTTCATCAGATTTATTTATCTTTTATTATTATGCTTCACCCTTACTTTTTGCTTAACTTGTAATTATTTATTTATTTAAAATAAGTTTCTCTTTGACGTGTTAGCATCATAGACTTAATATAGCATCTATTTGCCCTTTTATTTTGTAAAGCTGAACCCTCACTTCCGTTAGAGGTTTATTATGAAAAGCAGCAGCGGAAGCAGCACCTTCACCTTGGCATTTCAGGATTTCAGCAGATCGAACAGGGTCTGTTTGGACATGGCGGGTCGTGATCGGATCGTTCACCTGCTCAGGCAGCTCGAGCGTGCGGCGTAAGTTCGACCTACATGACACTTCCGGTACCGGGTTTCCCCTTTGTTCGGTTCTGCTGAAACCCGTTCACCTGAGGAATTTTAAAGATTCGGGGCAAAGTTCAGCAAAGGGGCCTCTTGAGGAAGACTGGTTCTTGCAGGTTGGAGGTTCTGTAGAAATTCGGCTCATTCTGAATTTATAGATACATTTTCCCCTTGAAAGTTAATGCAACTGTGATCGTGCACGAGAGTAACTGTTTACATCAACAGAGATCACGTGACAGCAGATGGGCAAGCCTTATCTTAATATTGCGTTTATTTTTAGCTCTTTTATGGCTTTTTCTTTATTTATCTGGCCGTTATCAACTCAGGTTGTGAACAGACTCTGGGTTTTTGACCCATTTTAGACCCGAGTCCAGATTAAAACTGAACCCAGGACTTCAGATTGCTGTAATCTGTAACAAACATTTTAGAGACCTCTGTAGATTGTCAAAATCTGTTATAGATGTTTTTTTTCCTTCTATATTTCTCTGCAGGTGCAGATGTCCAGCTCACTCTAACACCTTCCACCAAGGTACACATTGTACTTAATGAATCCATACATTAATGTGTACAGTTTTTCATTGATTTAATTGCTGATTGGTGTCAGATCATTAGAGACATCACAGACAAAAACTGAATCTATTACTGTTATTTGATCTCTAAAGAGACTTCTTAATGTTTCTTTCTTTTCAGGTGCTGGATCTGCAAACTGCACCGTCAGAACCACTGATTATGCCTTTGAGGTAGTCCAAGTCTGAAATGTTCTTCATGAGGCACGGATGAATCAGATGTCCCAGCCTTAGATCCGGGGGGTTTAAACCCTTAACACCTAAATATCACAGTCTTTGACATACAGTAAATATTCAACCATTTATACGATAACCTTTAATAAGTTGATTCTGACACAGAGAAATGTGGCTTTACACCCATATGAAACACTTTTTATAATGTAAAGTGTTGCATATAAGAGTTAACTTGAATTTAAACACAGTTGCTGTCATTTTACTGACTTTTTTTAACAACTTTCTGTCAGATGGCGAGTTCCAACATTCGGTATGGACCAGGAGTCAGCAAAGAGATCGGCATGGTAACCACAGCTCACCTTCATGATCCTCAATCCTAAGCAGAATCTCAGAGCATCACACCATAAGTCACACTGACTAACAGATCAGAACAGCGCTTAATGTTTACTAGCAGAATTCCTCAGTTAGAACCCCGTTTCCTCTTGCAGCTGCCAGGGTTCATGGTTTAAAGCTGATTTTAGATTCTGTTCCGTTCCTACATACCTGCTGTCTTCCTCCAGGACCTCCAGAACCTCGGAGCCTGCAACGTGTGTCTGATGACAGACAGGAACTTGTCGCTTCTCCCTTCTGTGAAGGCTGTTCTAGAGTCCCTGGCAAAGAACGGAGTCAACTTCAAGGTGTACGACAATGTGCGTGTAGAGCCCACAGACTCCAGGTGAGCTGTCTAATGTGACCGCTGCACAGGAACTCATGCTCGAGTGAGGGGAGATAGAAATGGGGTTAGCTGACTGGTTCTAGCTGGCTAACTATTACACATGTATAACTAAAGATCATTGGCATGACAATCTTATTTTGTTGCATCCTTATGTTTTAATGACTGAATAGTATGGGTTCAAGCATAGAGCCATGTGGTACACCACAACAATCTGTGATGAAAAAAACTGGAATCATAAATATAACTTAAAACTAGCTTAATGTAATTTCTGTAGTGATATCACGATCTGAGTGTCTGGAGGTCAGATTTTTAGGGTTATGTGAAGGGGTGTGTTCGGGTAAACTCCGTGCAGGTTCACTGAATCTCCTCTTTGCTGCAGTTTCAAAGACGCAATCACGTTTGCCAAAAATGGCTCGTTTGATGTGTATGTGGCGGTGGGCGGCGGGTCGGTGATTGACACCTGTAAAGCGGCCAACCTGTACGCCTGTCACCCCGAAGCCGACTTTCTGGACTTCGTCAACGCTCCAATCGGCAAAGGGAAGCCCATCATGAATCCACTGAAGCCGCTGATCGCAGGTGTGTCCCGTCATCGTGAAGGTTAACGGGTTTGTTTTCTGAATCTGTTCACCAAATCCATGTTTTTTTTCCAGTTCCAACAACTGCTGGCACTGGGAGTGAGACCACTGGAGTCGCCATCTTTGACTACGAACCCTTGAAAACTAAAACAGGTGAGATGAAGTAACTATCAGCTATTGATGTGGTCATTCACAATCAGGAAAGACGACTGAAGGAACCCGATGTTGATGAAGACTAATCTGGATCTTTATTTTATTGAGAGCTGGATTAGAAAGATTAAAAAGCTTCAAATACTTTCAGATAAAAAAATTTGTGTCTTTTTGATAAATGTGTGACTTCACGTTTTCACTCAGAGCTGTGATTGGCTGTCTTTGCTCAGGTATTGCCAGCAGGGCCATCAGACCCATGCTGGGCATTGTGGACCCGACACATACTCTGAGCATGCCTGAGAGGGTGGCGGCCAATAGTGGCTTCGACGTGCTCTGGTCTGTCTCCACCTTTTGTGGTTTTGATGTTTAAAAGTCTCTGTATTTGTGTGTGTGGAGACGTTCTGTTTTCACGAACATGTTTGTCAACCCTGACAGCAGGTGGCGATAAATAACCTAAATGTTCTTCTTGTCAAGTCCTAGTAAAATGCTATGTATGGTACCAAATACTCAGGTTTGAAGTACAACTCTTATATATAGTATTATTTATCTCTGAAACAGAAAGTGACAGCAATAATTTGTTCTGGTGCTAAAATTAGATTTAAAAGTAAGCATCTTGACTCTATCAGAAGTTGGGGGTATCGTAGGTTCTGTGCTCACTCATACTGGTAAAATTAGATTTATCAGGAGGATTTTCATTGGTTTTTAAAATAAGATAAAATCTGTTGTATAAAAAAATAAATGATTAAAATAGCTGAAATTTAGTTTAGCATTCTTAGTTAAAAAATAATCTTTTTTTGTATTTAAATATCTTTGTTTAATTTCAGGGGTACATAACTACATCTGTGTTTCCCTGTTTATATCACAATTGACTGTATTTTGCAGTAGAGGAGCTTCTAAACCAGGGGTCACCAACCTTTTTGAAACTGCGGGCTACTTCATGGGTACTGAATCATATGAAGGGCTACCAGTTTGAAATAATAAATTTGCTTAGTTTGCCTTTAGTTATTCATTATTCATAATAATAATGATACTTCGCTATGTGAGGACTCTAATTTCTCACCATAATTATCAATAATGACAACAAGCTAGGAAACAGACTTTATTAATCTCAACAGATCTTGTCAGATTTTGAGGTAATGACCAAATGCAATGTTTTTTGACAAAATTATAACTATTATTAATTAATTATTTATTAATTAATTATAACTATTATCAGTGGATACTCTCTTCAAACGCTTTAATTCAGTCTTATGTACCAGTCCCTTTATTTTCCTTAAACCTCTAAACAGGTTGATTGACAGATCCCACAGCAGACAAGAATCTGTGTTTCCATTAAAGATAACTAATAATCAAATATTCTCTGTGTCTCCATGTGGGAAAGGGAAAAGGGGGCGCCTCATTCTTTGTTATTAGCTGCATTTCCATCACACATTTGCGCAAAGCTTTATGGAAATTCTTGGAATTAAAAAAAAAAACGTTTGGAAATGACACTGTTTCCATTAAATTATAATTTTGCGATAAATCAAAAACCAACTCACGCGATAAGTCATTAAAAACACGGCGATGAACGAGAACAAGTATTTTTTTTATTTCATTCACTAAAAGGGAGCATGTGGGTGACGTCACAGCTCTGTCTGGGGCGCGTGCAGCGCAGCTTGACTCAGAAGAGGGAGGAGTCTGTTCAGCGGTTAAAAGAAAAAGCAGCAAATAAGCATCTGGACCTTTTTCCGCTTCAAAACACCACAACATAAATTCAAGTTTTTGTCACAGCGCTCGCGCTCATGAGACTTCAAGCTCCAAGCTGCAAAAGTGCGTCTGCAGATGAAGCGATGAGGGAAGGAGGAGGAGGAGATCCTGCGCGATTCTGTATGACCCGCAGTTTCTAAAAAGCGCTTTGACGCTGCGGGAGCTCTTGGTGCGTCGGCTCAGCGGCGCTCAGATCAGACACTTCATACCGAGAAGCCAATTTATTTAGGAAAAAGTGTTTCCATTACAGTTTTGCGAAAAATGTCTATTTCCTCCTCAAAAATGCCAGTTTTTTCGAAACTGTGGTGTTCCCATTTGGAGAATTTATTATCCAAATTCCAATTTGCGAAATTTCAGAGTTAATGGAAATGCGACTATTGATTATCTCGTTAAGGAGAAAACGATTAAAAAAAAAAAACAAAAATAGTGGGAAAGACCGTTTTTGGCTTCAGAAATAATGAACAGAGTGTGGCGACCCGGGGGTTAGCCCCGCCTTCAGTTCCTAAGACTCATGGGAAGTGGGAAATCTTGGGTGTGTTACATTGCTCACCATAAGTGAGGGAGCTGTGAGCAGAATTGACGTTCATACTGTTTGGCCATTCATGTGTGTTCAAAAATAAATAAGCATTGTTATGGAGCATAATACCATGCGGACTGCTTCTTTGGCTTCTTCCGTTCGAGACTTACCAGTCTGTTCTGTGCACCGAGCATGGATGTTTCTCCTCCGTAACCAATGATAAAGTAGCTCAGCTTTTGGGTCTCTTCTACAAGTGATGCATCAGTTGAGTTGTTCCAAGATATCCTTAAGATGTTTCAATTTTTAATTCCATA
The DNA here is from genome assembly GCF_002922805.2 of Oryzias melastigma. Lineage (NCBI taxonomy): Eukaryota > Metazoa > Chordata > Actinopteri > Beloniformes > Adrianichthyidae > Oryzias > Oryzias melastigma. Next base: position 13,700,272 of record NC_050528.1, read on the forward strand.
TAAAGGTGGGTGTATCTCAGAAAATTTGCATCACAATAAAATAAATTTTTCAAGCAGCTCACAAGTGAGTTGCGCTATTTTTAGAAAGGGCCTGCGGGCGACTGATGTGGTGCTCGCGGGCGACGTGTTGGTGACCCCTGTTCTAAACGATGACCAGAAGTGGTCACATTTCCAAACCTTGTGAAGCACCAACGTTGCCTCAGATTTGTTTTAGAGCGCAATATGAACACAAACCAAATCCAGTATAGAGCAGAACTCTTTGATCTAGACGTGGGCTTCATAGATCAGTGCTGCATCATGAGTCAAAAGTCCAACGTTCATGTCTCTGCGTCCATCAGTCACGCTCTGGAGTCGTACACCGCCCTGCCTTATGACCAGAGAAGCCCCTGCCCGTCCAACCCAATCCAGCGACCCGCCTACCAGGGGAGCAACCCAATCAGTGATGTCTGGTCCCGCCACGCCCTCCACGTGGTTGCCAAGTACATGAAACGGTACTTTTTACATTTTCTGTTTCCAGCTCTTATTCAGTTCTGCTTCTTTAGAACTCAAAAGTCATTATTTGTGTTTTTAATTCAATTGCACAGTGTCATTGAGAGATTTACTTTTAATAAAATGTATTATTATTATTATTGTTATCATTATAAAACCTGCAGAACATGAAATCAGAAGGTCAGATTAATTAAAACTTTCATGTTTTATGTCAACACACCTGCAGAGCTACTTTAACAAGATACTTCCCTTTAATGATTTTTGGTTTGGTTTTTGAGATTCTAAATAAACAAACTCTGAACTGGAACCAGAACCTGAATCGCATCATTTAGAAAGACTTAAACAGATGTGATGATGAGAATTTCAAGAGTTCCAAACAGGATTCTTGTGGAACTCCTCTGGGACCAGAGCTGTATTTAAACATTTTTGAATCCTTTTTCATTTGCAAAGGTCCAAACTCGCTGGTCTGAATGAGAAATTTCCCAAGGTCACACCAAAAGCAAACAGATCTCTAAAGTCATATCTGTTATTTTTTAAGAGGCGCTTCAAAAATGTAAAACCACATGGAGGTAATAATTTTCTAAAGTTAGGTTTTTCTTTTTCAAGGAATTTGAAATGAACATCAAGTAAAATCACATATTTTGCAAAAAATAAAATAAAATGTAACAACATTAAAATAGTTTTGTGGGAAAATCTTTTGGTTTATGTGATTGATTGATTGATTGATTGATTGATTGATTGATTTTCCTCAGAGCGGTTCGAGACCCGGAGGACCTGGAAGCCCGGTCCAGCATGCACCTGGCCAGTGTGTTTGCTGGGATTGGTTTTGGAAATGCTGGAGTCCATTTGTGGTGAGGTTGAGCAGCTTCAGCATTTCTTTGCTGAAACACTTTCAGACGGGGCCGTGGTTCGGTTCTGTTTCACTGAGCTGCTGTCCTCTGCAGTCATGGCATGTCATACCCCATCGCTGGAAACGTCAAGACTCACACAGCCAAAGGCTACAGTGTGGAACACCCCCTGGTGGTGAGCAGCGATCCTGAACATTTTCATTCAGTTCTTCTGGAACAGTTTCTGCTCAAAGTTCTGGTTCTGATCATCTGTGTTTTTGTGTGTTCTCAGCCTCATGGGCTTTCTGTGGTTCTCACGTCTCCTGCCGTCTTCAGCTTTACTGCACCCATGTGCCCAGAGCGCCACCTGGAGGCTGCAGAGATCCTCGGTATCTGAACGCCTCACAGCTCACACACATCAGCCATGGGCATTAACAGTGAACGAGGCTACAGTGAGAACAGAGGACACTGATGATGGAGATCATATTAATTACAGAAGATACACTTTCATGTGGATCCAGCAGAAACATTGATCCAATTTTTTTGGATCATTTTGCATTATTATACCATCACCTGTTTCAGTTGCATTTCAGGTGCAGAAATGCATGCTATGATGTGTTCAGGTGACATCAGAACTGGAGTGGGGGACTTAAGATTGCATTTTGTGGTGCTTTCAATGAATTTGCTCTGGTGCATTTAATAGTTGGACTTTCTGGTGTCATAAAGGCCTCTGTGGTGTGTTCAGGTGCAGATGTGCGGCAGGTGAAGCGTCAGGACGCGGGCGCCGTTCTGGCTGACACACTTCGCCAGTTCCTGTCAGACCTGCATGTTGAGGATGGACTCGGCGCCGTGGGGTACAGCAAAGACGACATCCCGGCTCTGGTGAAGGGGACCCTCCCACAGGTGAGTTCCCTGCAGGAAGCAGCCTCCACCTGGAAAGTTGTACTGCCATGGTGTTTTATCTTTTTTTTTTCTCTTTTCCTCAGGAGCGCGTCACCAAACTTTCTCCTAGAAAGCACACAGAAGAGGACCTGAGCCAGCTCTTTGAAGCTTCCATGAAGCTCTATTGATCTGGCAGCTGACCTAAGACCTCTCCCATTACATACGCAAAGAAACAGTGTTTGTAAGCTCAGAAGGTTCAGCAATTACGGCTGTATTTTCATGTTTGTATGCTTCCAGCTGCAGTACCAGCAGCGGCCACTAGATGCTGCTGTAAGCTTGCGGTGTCTTCAGGGTTCAGCTTAATCAGTTAGAACTGTGTAGACAAAAAAAGAAACTTTTTTTTGTGATTTTTTTTTCCTTAACCAATACAAATTTTGACTTTGGCATTAAATTCATGATTTATAAATAAACTATCCTAAATCAGTTTTTAATCGTGATTTTTTTTTTTTTTTCACACACCTTGCTTCATTTTTGGCCCTGCGACAGACTGGCGACCTGTCCAGGGTGTACCCCGCCTTCGCCCTTCAGTAGCCGGGATAGGCTCCGGCACCCCCGCGACCCCGAACGGGACAAAGCGGTCAAGAAAATGAATGGATGGATGCTTCATTTTCTTGCTTGTGTTTAGGTGACCAAATTCTTTAATTTTAAGCACAGATTAAGCATGTGTGAGTTTTCAAATGTAAAAGACTAAATAACGAACCGATAATTGTAAACTGACTGAAATGTACAACCATATGTTTAGGTAAATAAATATCTAAAATTGACTACAGACTAGTTTTTTTTCAGCATCAGTTATTTTCAACATTCTTTTACAAAGGGGTTTTAGTGGGAGTTTGTGCTTGCAAAATCCTAAAAATAAGTGGAAAGACAATCATAAAACAATAAAAATGCACAATAGAAAAATTTAACAATTACTTTGATTTCACAAAAAACATTAAAAAAACATTTTTTTAAATGACAAAAGTATTAATAAAATTTCATAGGTTTTTTTCCTTTGGTTAACGTAATTTCTTCAATATGTCCAAGATAAGAATACATTTTTTTTAAAAAACTGCTTTGCAGCAGCTTCAATTGATCTGTTTAAAACTGGAGATGTTGCAGTCAGTCTGACCAGCAGGGGGCAGCACTCACAGAAGTAGGACAATAGTGGGTTTCAGGGTTTCTCAGAAGTCTTGCTGCTTTAATCTGTGTTAATCTAGTTTAATCTGATTCATTAGGAAATGTTACATAAACCTGATCTGACGACGACCCTAAAAGCATTGTGCGGCTCACCTCAACTCACCTGTGAGAAAGACTTCACCACTACTGAGCATGTGCAAAAATATATCTGAGGCCACGAGAAATGCTCCCTCATCACTTTTTAGTAATTATCATTTTTCTGCAGAGTAAAGCTGCTGTCCACTAGTATACGTGCACAAACTCACGCACATTTATGCATTTGTGCACGTAGTGCTGTTCGTCAAATTGGCTTTATATTAAAAAATGAATCTTTCAGGATTTACATCCACTTCACTGGATTTTTGGAAACAAAAAATCCATTTCTGTTTTGATTCTGCAGTTTTAGACCACAATGTTGTAAGGACTGAGTCATCACATCTACTTTTGCTCTGTCAGACCTACACGCGTGCGTGTCTGTGCGCGCGTAGGATTATCCCTGCAGGTATTTAAACTCACCGTCCCTCTAAGAGAAAGCCCATCATGCAGCAGATCTACAGACAGAGAGACGAACAGCTGGAGGTCTACACCACCGTCTTCTCTCCACGAGGTGAGACCCATAAACACACTGTCTCACACCTTTAATTCAGGTCAGTCAGACTGATCAGGGTGGCTGCAGTGCAGTCGACCTCCGATTGAAAGGTGAATACTCAGGTGCAGGTTCTGGTCCTGCTCTGCTTGTTTGTGTCAAAGTGTGTAAGACTGAATCCAGTATGGCTCCTGATATTTGCAGGTTGTTGCCTTGCATTGCAGCAGAGACAACATCAGTGTGTGAATGTGTGTGTGCATGGGTGAATGGGACTATAAAGCGCATTAGGTCGGACTAAAGGTGGAAAAGCGCTAGACTGATTCAGATCTCACTTCTTTTACATTTACCTCTAAAACTCGGAAGATGAAGAAATTCAAGGAATAGCTTGAAATTATTTAAATAAAAAAAACTTTTGGAGATAAAAATCTTCAGGAATTGAATTTAGTTTACCTTTTTACTATAAACTACACATTACCAAGAGAGATAATCTTAAAGTGATTCACATATAACAGTATAGCACAAACAGTTTCATTTTGGTTTAATAAGCTAATTTACTTTAAATATTCTAACATTGTGTGAATCCAGTTAGGCTCCATTCTCGATTCCAAAAATCCCTAATTATCTAAACTTAAATGCATTTACGTTTACAGTCATGACAGAGAGAAGCTCCAACAGAATACATGTGAACTTTTGGTTTCATCCCCATACTGAACATAAACTCTGTTGATTAAAGAGAGCTACAAAAAATTACTAACAGGTGAGCAAAATGAAACTATCTGCAGACCAGAATGAAGTCAGGAAAGAGACAGACATTTACAATGGACTTCAAAGAAAATGTGAGTCAGTTACTGCTAGCAACTGACAAATTAAAATGTATCTCATAAGAACAAATCTGCAGTCTGGGTTTATAGCTGCAGACATGCTCATAGCCTCCAAGGTTAATCATTTACCCATAACTCTTAGTTTTATCAATTTTACCTTGAGGAAAAAACAGAAAAACGTCTACATATGAACATGCTCTCTTACTTCTAATTTTATGCAAAAACAAAAAAAAAATGAAAGAAACAATCACAATTTAGCTATAAACCTTTTTCCGTGTGGATAATAATGAAGTATTTCATGACTTCCCTCTCTAAAGACGGTGTTAATGTCATGTTGACTAAAGAAAGTTATGCATTTGAATATTTATCTTTCCAGGCCAAAAAAGTGAGCAAATGTGGATTTGGAGACAAAATCTTCTGCCTTAAATTTCCACATCGTTCATGACAGATTCAGCAGGTTTAAAGTTGGCTAAGTAACATTTTCAGTTTGATGAATTTGGGTCAGATTGTCAGAGAAATTGTAACTTTAATTTAAATGATCAACCTCCTGTTGTCCTTGGAGGTTGTGGGTCTCTACACAAAGATGAAAACTTTCAAGCTTTCAAAGTTTCATTCTTCAAGAGAAGAGACGCCCATCCCCTTCATTTCTAGATTGTAATTACACTCAATTTATGAAATCTCCCTGTGATCACAAACTGCAAATGTGGGGAATTGAATTCAGTTTTTTTTTCATTGCTTAACTGAACCAAAACCTGATCCTGAACCCTGAGAGATCCCCTTCAGTATCACACAAAACCCAACACCAAACCAAACCTTTATTTAGGAAACGCTTTTCATTCCCTGAGGCGGCTCAAAGCGCTAAGATTGTGTTGTTGTTTTTGTTGACTAACGCAGTTTAATGTTTCCATGTTTGTGTTTTCCAGTCTGCAAGAACAGGAAAGGACATGTGGATACTCAGAAGGTAAAACTGCTCCCAGACATTGAAAAACACAAACTCTCACACATACTGACTCACAGAGAAACACAATAAGGTCGCTTTAACAGCTGCATCTCTGCTCTCTGGAGAGACATAACTCATGGGCTCTTTACCAAGTTACTTTTTTCTGTTTTGAAGTCCTAAATCTCCAAAAAACAATACTTCTACAGGTCAAAATCATGTTTTAAAGTCCACGTGATGTCGAAACACAGTAAATTAAGTAGTTAAAAACAACATTTTTCAACACATCTTTATGCTGGACCTTCATCAGTCATCTGTGGAGAACACTGCGACAACACCAAGGACAAGAAGCAACACAATGTGTTCTGTTTGTGTACTTGTTCTTGCACTGTGTGGGAGGATCAAGTGAATCTTCTTCAAACACCGGCATTTTTATTTAAATGCAACTTTCTGAGTCTGACGTATCACAAATCTCACTGTAAACTTTGCTCCTGCTTTAAAAACCTAAACTCTCTACAACTGATCAAATCTTCTGGGAGGCAGAGGAAACATCTCAAGCAGAGGTCCAGCTGCCCTTGATGTCAGCTCTGTGGATCACACTGTCATATTCAAATCCTCAAACCACCTGGAGGCTCCTTCATGACTCGTTTCTATCTGGACAGTGGAGGGTTTTCTCACAGCTTTCTGATGAATGTATTTGATCTGGTTGAAGAGGTCAGATGTTCTTGTTTTTCATCCAATTGTTCTGTCAGCTGGAGTGGACTTCACCACCTGCTGGAGCAGAGATTTACAAAGCTTTTTCACTTCAACAATGTCCTCCAGCTCATCCAGGAGAACTATCAGATGTTCCAAAAGTATTTAAAGCTGTAACCGCTCCAAAGAGACTCTTCGGACAAATCCCTCCATGAAGTACTACTTCACTGTGAGGGAAGGATTTACATGCTTCCCTGAACTGCGATCAAAGATTTGTGTCACCTGGTTCAGGTGAACAGAAAAGCTGAATGTGGTTACAAGCTACTCCATCTCCTGCAGAGGAATCTTGAGGGTCAGCTGCAGTGAGGATTGGCTTCAGGGGGAAGAGGAGGTCTGGATGATCACATGATGCTGAAGAGGATTTTTCCGAAACTGAGTCATCATTGAAAACTGACCCATGTGAGATCAAGAACATGTGAAACATGCAAACCTTAAATTTCTGTGTTGTGACAAAGAAATGTGAGATGTTTAGTGAACTCTGTCTGCAAGAACATCAGGTCCAGACCTTGTTTCAGGGTCCACATTAGAACCAGGTTTAGAAGCCTGTTAAACGTCTTAATCAGTGTTACATCACTGTGACCTCTGACCTTTAAGTATTTACGGCCTGCTGAGCAGATTACACAGCACTCACACTAGCACACACACATACAAGAGCAGGTATACAAACAATGAATCAACATTTTCTTGAAGGTCTCATTGTTTTTATTCAGTTGGATACATATAATGTGTTTTTATGTTTTTTATTTCATTTTCAATAGCAAAATTAGTTTCAGCCACAAACTGAATAAAATAAAAATAATAAAAAGTAACTTGATTAGCTTTATTTTTAAAATGCTGAATGTTAAGTTATTCAGGATCCTTAAAAGGCTTCAACTGTCTTTTTCATTGCACTTCTATTTGTGTTTGTAATTGTTGAAGCAATATTTACATGACACACAAGACACAAGCTGTGGAAAAAAAAAGAACATAGCTGCAGGGTGCAAGATCCTTGCAGGGGAAGCCTTCATGGAGCACTACAACCAAAAAGCTGGAATAATACACAGAAACGTGAGTGCAGAATATGGACTGGAAACCCCAAAGTCAAAATGTGAAACACCTCAGTAAGTGTTAGAGAATGAGAGAGCAAAGATCCTGTGGGACTTCCAGATCCAGACGGACAGGATGGTAATGGAGAACCAACCAGACATTGTAGTGGTGGATGAAGAACAGAGGAAAGGCGTTGTGGTGGATGTGGCAGTACCAAGTGATGGGAACATCAAGAAGAAGAACATGAGAAACTGGAGAAATACCAGAGAGGAACTGGAGAAAGCTTGGAAGGTAAAGGTGATAGTGGTGCTCGTGGTAATTGTATCACTCTGGGCTATAACCTCCAAACTGGAGGAGTGGCTACAGCAGATCACTGGAAAGACCTCAGACATCTCAGTCCAGAAAAGCGCAGAGCTAGAAACAGCTAAAATACTGCAGGACCCGCAAGCTCCAGGACTCTGGTAGATGATCGGAGCTAAGAGCATAAACCACCCGCGGAGGGTGAGAGGATATATCCAAATGCTATATTAACACAAAAAAATACATTTACGCTTTTGTGTTTGGATTATTATTTGTAACAATAACTGCAGTTATCAACATTTTGTTTCATGTTCATGCACATCAATAAAAATGTTTCTTTATATTTTGTCTTATCTTCTTTTAATCCCTGAAAAAGACCAAATAATTCACCAAATCGGAACTTTCACTTTTCAGTTTGTTTTTTTTTGTTTTTTTACATCTTTTAAATGCCTAAAGTATGTTTCAGAACACACTGCAGGTCTAATTGTTTTTCAAATGGACACTGAGAGGGAAAAATAATCTTTACTTTGTGTGGAGGATCTATAGAGTTGGTATCAGTCATGTGCAGCAGAACTTTTCTTTTCCGCTGTTCTGCAGCTTTAAGGTGTATGTTAAAAAACAAACAATAATGATTACCAATGAGACACAACTACTATTAGTCATAAACCTGAAAATAAAACTTTCAGACAAACTGGAGTCCATCAATCTACAGCCTAAAAGTTTCTATACAGATGGACCACATTACAGTTATGGTCGGTGATTTAGTTGTTAATGTGCAGACAGGATCAGTCTATCATCACTGAACAACACCCAGAACAACAGCTGAATAGTTTCACGTAAAATGTTGGAAACAAGTAAGAAAAAGAAATGCCTGGAAGTGCAATTAAGTCTATAAAATTGCATTATGAGGGAGGAGAATCCTCTCAGCACTGAGTGTTAAGCATGGTGGTGGAGGGCTGTTCATGTGGGGACTTGCTGCATTCACCATCAGTCATGGAGTGGACATGAACTCCTCTGGATTCCTTTAGAGTCAACTATGTGTGCATCAGTCATAGGAAAGAATTAAAAAAATGAAAATTGTTTATTTACCCACAAGCTTCTGAGGCAGAAACAGTTTTTGTAATGTTTTTAAGTGGACTGTTGGTGGATTTACTGCATTTTCAGAGCTGGCAGGGACCAGCTGGAGGTTCTTTCTGTCATGATTGCAGGCTTATGACATTTAAAAGTATAAATGTGTTTGTTAAAGACGTCTATTGTTTTGATGAGTGACATGAGAACTCTGATCTTCAGTCTGGACAAACAACTCCTCTCTTTCAGTGGCAGGTGGTGGAGGTCCAGATGGAGTACCGCTCTCGGTGGCCAAAGGAGCTGGACCTGAATCCGGGAGACCTGATCCAGGTTCTGTTTAAAGAGGATGAGACCTGGTGGTTCGGACGGCTGGTGAATGGAGACGAGGGTTACTTCCCAGTCGCCTGTGTAGAGCTGCTGCAGGTAAAACCGCTGCGTAACCAGAGAATTAGTCGCAGCAATCCTTACAAGTTACTTTCTTTGAAGGATTAACACCTCAGAGAGCTCTTAATCTGACTGGACCTGAATGAATGTAAACACTGAGGGATTTCTGTCTATTTGGATTTAAGACGCTTTAACTCTTGAAAAAGATCCTCGGTTCTCAGTTTTCAGTTATTTTTGAGGAGGATTTGATGAAGAATTCAGCATCAATTCAGACCTCACTTAATCTCAGGAATATGAATTCAATCTTTAACAAAAAGAAAAAAGTGGACTGCTCCTAATGTTTTGTAGATTTGGGAGAAAAAAATCAGGATATATAGAAAGTAATGCACTGTGTTAAATTATTTAATTTATTTTAAAGCTGTATAACCACTATTTTAAAGCTTATAAATATGTCAAAGTGTTGTTAAATTAGTTTAAATGTAACTCATGCAAGTATTTCTTTGAAATATTTGAGAATTGTTCATACGTTTTTAAAACGGCTCCTATTTTGGTCATTTTTTTGCATCAAAACCCTTCAGACATTTATTTGTTTTTCATTGGACTTTTGAGCATTTACAGTACACTCTCGAGCTTTTTTAAAAATTATTATTTCAGGTATATTTAGATTTATGCTGTGTCCAGTTTTTAAAATCTTTTTGTGTCCTTTACGCTCTGATTTGTCTGAAATGACACAAAGCAGAATTATTTTGTAAGTGAACCAGCAATCTAGTTTTTTGTTTTAGAATCCTAAACTTTTATTTTTAAAGTAAGTGTTAAAATGCAAAGATTAATCACGACTGATCTTATTTTGAAATATTTAAACATTTCATAAAAACATAAGATCTTTGAGATTCTGAGGTAATTTTAGAATCTTTCAACCTGCAGCTGTTTTTTAGACTTCGCTTGAAGGACCCAACAGAACAGAACCAAATGTACAACATTTCTGTTGTGGAGAACTACAGTGACCCCTAAAATATGTTTTAAGATTTAAAACATGTGAAACATATTTGTTTTATTCGTTGGTTTTTCATAGGCGACCTGTGATTTCTGCTAAACTCTGCACCGATGTTCTCTGATCTAAGTTTATGGTTTGAGAATGTTAATTGCAATAAACTGAAATGTGAAATATGGAGTGGGCCAGGATCACAGGTGCCAGTTTAAAAAAAAAATAATGACACATTTATTTTATAATTTAATGGTGTATACATTTATTTAAGTCCCATTTAGTCCTCCATACCTTGGTTCCTAATTCTGAAACAAACTGAATGGATCATATGTTGCAGTTCCTCAAAAGACCACTAGAGAGAGACATTTCCCATCACAATTAAACATTTTCCTCACATCTAAAAAGAAAATTTGTACAGACTAGTGTCAAAAATGGTTTCATTCTTAAATTTAGTTCTGTTTGATAAAAAAAAATCAGTTGTATGGATTTTCTTTGAGCATAGACTTTTTAATGGAATCGTTCTATGAATGGCAAGGGGTGGACCCCATGGATGGACCTTTTCAATTAAATTCTTCAGAACTCTGTGGGTGACATCAGAGGAGTCAAGTAAATAAAGACCCGTGGTTCCTGTTTTGAGAGTAGAAAATAGTGTGGAAATGAAGCCAGCAGCTGATTGGCTGACAGCCAACTTTGATGTAATTGTGTTTGTTCTGCAGGACAGAGACTCATCCAAGACTACACCCTCTCTCCTTAGGAGGGGCTCAGTACCAGCCATTGTGGAGACAACTCGGCCCCCCTGTGGCTGCACCAGGTACTCTAGAACCCGGGTCACCAAATCTAAGTTTTAGATGTTTCACCTGACACAAACAGAACTAATGTCTCCTAAGCTCCTGTCAATAAAAAAGAAATCATCTTTTTGCTGTATGTTTTTTGTAACACTGCTGTGTGTCAGTTCAGTTTAACCACACAGTCACTATGAGACAACAGAACATTTTGAGCGTTTTTCAAAGCAGAACCTGATCTCCTGTGTTGTTGCAGCGGTCACAACACTCCAAAGCTGCTGAGGAAGAACAGTATCCAGCGGCAGCTCCAGCTCAGCAGGACCCCCACAAAGGCTGAACCCGGAGCATCAACGACCCCCCAGCGATCACACAGCCTCCTCCACCGAGTCCTCTCCAAGTCCAGGAGGAAGAGCTGTCCACACATACCTCACTCCCACATGGACACCAGCTCTGACAATGACGGCTTCCAGCCAGATTAGAGTGGATTTGAGAACTTGTCCCAGGCCACAGAAACCAAGTTCAGCTTTAAGTTTTTTTTTCATTTTTCATTGACCTGGAATCCTGAAAAAAAACAAAAGTGTTAACTGAGATTCCACAATCAATCTCAGCATTGAAGATCCAGGTTTCATTTAAGCTTCTAGAGAACACTCAGGACCTGAAGTTTCAGTAAAGATCCTCAATATCTGTCATATCATGCTGACTCTCAATACAATGACAATGTGAACTGTTTCTGGATGCTCCTCAAACTGATCTGCGATGATCTTGGAGTTTAATCAGACATTTTGAATGTGGCACTTTATATTTCCTTAGAAACTCGTAAAGAATCAGGTACAAAAAATTATAGTGACGGTTATCATAATTTTTTTTTTTTTTGACAAATAAATACATAAAATCGATATTTTTCTTTCAATAAATAAAGAGCTTAAGTCTTCTTCACATGCACCTGCAAGGGGGCTGCAAGTTTTTGGGCGTATAGAAGGTCATAGAGGGGAGCGGCCCCATCTTATTGGTAGAGCAGGTTCGTGTTGTAGGTCTCTCTTGGTTTGTAATACCACCTTAAGGACGTCAGGAAAACCTGTTTCTCTCACCAGTTTGTTATTTATTGTACTTGTCTGCTAAAAAACTTTTTTTCACCTACATTGAACAGTTTTGAGATAAAAATAAAATATAAAAGTTGTTACGGCCCTGATGTATCCGGCACTCTTTGTGTATGGTTTGTCTGGTTGTGTGCTTGAGTTGGAATGAATGAGTTGGTGTGCATGTGAGTTTTCTTTCTTTAGGTCTCTGAGCTGAGAGCTGCAGCTCTGCAGAGTGTGGACCCGCCCATCTACATCTACACCTGGACCTCATCATGCAATCAGCTGAGGACCCGTGACTGAGGATCCACACTTGGATAAAAGAGCTGACTTCTCCTCCAACATTGGCAGCTTTTGTAACACCCTTTCTGGTGGTCAGCTTGCCCATGGTGAAACTCCAACTTTAAGTTCCAGTCCTCTTTCTTGTGGACTTTGGTGTGGAGCTTATTGTTGAGAGCCTGTGTCAGAAACTGGTCAAAGTTTGTGTGTGTGTAAGCATACTTTATAGACCTGGTGGGTCTCAGTCTGACTCTCACGTGGAGAGAATTTGTGTTCCTGTTTTGTATAGATTTAACCCTTGTTTTCTTTTGTTGAAATTCTATTTATGTTAAATTTGCAGCTAACAGCAAATTAAAAGCTGCACACCACTACAGTGCTCCAGTCTGGGTTTCTTATATTTTATGTTACACCTTTTTCTCCCTTCCCCTCGGTTGGGATCGTAACAAAAGTAAAAGGAAAAAAAATTAATGTGGGCTATCCCTGAGCGGGATTTGAACCCATTACCTTCTGAATGTGAGTCAGCAGCCATAACCAGTACACCATCTAGTGGTGGAATCTGAAATGCAGGTCAAACTTAAATTTAAACATGACAAACTGGATTGCGTAAAGAGGAAGTCAGTGTTGATGGTTTAAAGCATCCGAAATGTATCAAACCAATCCGTGACCAATTTGTTAATTATTGTACTTGTCTGTGTTAAAAATACTTCTTTCCCCTGCATTGAACAGTTTAGAGGTAAAAATAAAGTTTACAAGTAAACACAATGTTCATGGTTTAAAAGTATACATAATGAATAACCCCCCCCCCCGTGTCACCAGTTTGTCAATTATTGTATTTGTCTGTGTTAAAAAAATTTTTAACTGCATTGAACAGTTTCACAGGAAGTGCTGCAGATCAGCTGCGCCGTCCGTCAAAATTCTATTAGCCCACCTCCAATGGTGAAGCCAAGGTAGTCTGTTTCCTTTTGAGAAAAACACACTCAGCTGGATTGATGGTTAGGCCAGCTGAGTACAGGCACTCTAGGACCTTCTTCAGATGTCTCAGATGCCCCACCTGGAACAATGTCGACAACAATGTCATTGAGATTTGCTCAAGCAGCATCCATAAGTCTTTCAAATGTAGCCGTGGCTCCATGTAATGGTAGAGCTCGCTGGACTGCCCTCCTTGTGAGGTGGCGGAACTGCGGAGGAGTAGAACAAGGAGCCAAACAGTGGTCAGAGTGGGAAGCGACATAAAGCAGTAGGGGTGGTCTTTGAGATAAGTACCACTCTATTACCTTGTTTTTAGCCACCTATTAAACACACCAGAGCTGTTTTGATTGCATGCGTTTATTTATAATTTTATTGTGAGTTTTAGTCTTTTTTATGGGAGCCTGGTGTCTTTCATATCAACTGAATTTCCCTGAGGATTTCCAAAGAGATTACTACAGTATTTTTATTCTATTCTATTCTATTCTAACTCTCTGGGGATTTTATTCTGGTTGACAGAGGCTCCTGGGTCCAACGCAGATGGAAGTTGCGGGTGTCCCACTGGAGAATACACTTTATTCTTAAATTGTCCCGGGTCTAGGTTTTTTATTTTTTTTTTATTTTTACTTTACTTACATGTGTGCATCATGTGACCCAGATTGTCTTCATCTGCTGTCAGATTCAAATCAGGAAGATGAAACCACACAGCAGCTTCAGCTGAGCTGTCAGTCTGCAGCAGCAGTCTTCTCTGTGAGCTGCAGGGGCTGATGGGAGCTTGGAGGAGGAGTCACAAAGCACGTGGTCCTGCTGTCATCTCACAGCTCGTCCTTCTTTGTCCTCAGCTGCATCAGAACACCACTTCTCCTCAGGTTCACCAGAGGAAACACGGCTGAACAAAATGCTTTTCCTCCCAGCTGCTGCTCTGTGCTGTCTGTGTTCAGGTGAGTGTTTGCAGCCAATCAGGAGCCAGCCAGGTCTACCTGGAACAAACACTGTCACCCTGACCTTCACCTGTCTGTCTGTGTCTCTGCAGCACTGGTTACCATGGCAGCAGAACTCATTCAGGAGGATTTAACATTGACCAGGAGAGTTGGTCAAAGTGTCTCTTTCAGCTGTGGAGGAACTCAGGAGTGTGATGACAGCTACAGATACAGAGTCTGGTACCAGAAGAAAGAAACAGAAACATTCAAACCAATCCTTCGGGTTTATGAAAGTGATGGTAGAACATATAAAGATTACGGTCATCCTCAGGAAGATGATTTCTCTGCTGGGAAAACCCAGACAGGATGTGAATTGAAGATCAATAAAGTTAAAGTGGATCATTCAGCCTCCTATTACTGCAGCTGCTGGAAGAGATCCCCACAGTGAGAAATGATTCCTGCAGGCTGAACAAAAACCTGCAGATGAACAGATGTTAGTGTTTGTGACAGAAAGAGAGCAGGAAACCACAGCCAGGTTCACATGTTTCTCCTCCATCTCACACAGACTCACAAACACACTGAACTGAGGATTCAAGCATTAAATAAAAACACAAGCAGATGAAATGAAAGAATGAAGCAGTTTAGACAGTAAACATATGACACCTTCATCCAAATGTTCAGATCATTCAAATGTTTACTCCAATCATCTTCATGATGTAGCAGTGGTCTGTGCAGCTGCACTCAATCTCCCAATCACTGACAACCTGGGGCAGGATATAAAAATGGTTTGGCTCACCCTATGGGAGTGTAATGCACTGTGCCCAGCCACACCTACTTCCTGTTTGTCGGCTCTCTGCTGGTTTGGGTAAGGTCAGCCTTGCTGTCTCCTGTTGAGATGAACTATGATCTGGGTTTTAACTTGTTTTTATATGTTCTGCCAGCAAGCAAAGCCCTCCAGCACATGGAGAGGCTTGTCTGAGGTGTGAGCATGTAGTGCAGATCATTTTCCCTCCAGCCATTCAGGTGACATGAGCACTTTAGGTATTTAGACCTATGCCTGGTGATTTTTAAGTCTTAACTGCACTTTTATCTGTTTCAGGTGCAGAGAGGGCACCACTGCTGTGTTTTATTTACTGTTTTATTTTATTTTTAAGCTGTTGTCACAGCTGGTCTTAGTTTATTTCTGCTCTTGTGCTGCGCGGCCAAACTGAAGCCCTGCCTGGGCACCGCCTCCCTTCCGCGGCATCAGGCCTTCGGCGCGGCTTCAGGCCTTCGGCGTGCCCTCCCCCTCAGCGGCTTCAGGCCTTCGGCGTGCCCTCCCCCTCAGCGGCTTCAGGCCTTCGGCGTGCCCTCCCCCTCAGCGGCTTTAGGCTTCCAGAGCGGCTTCAGGCTTCTGGCGCGCCCTCCCCTCAGCGGCTTCAGGCCTTCGGCGCGCCCCTGGACTTTTGGACGGTTCCCTTTCCTTTATTTAGAACTTGTACTACATTTTATTTAGGTGTGAGTGTGCAGGTGTGCGTGGTTACCCTACTTACCGGTTTTATTTTTCTTTTCAGGGGAAGGGCTTGGCAGAGCGAGTTGGCTGACGGCGGTGGAGGCTTTTTGTGTGTTTCCGGGTGTGGGTCCATTCCCCTTCACGCGTGTGTGTGCATGTCACTGTGGGGTGAAGTCCATTTTTGTTTTTTCCTCCCCTCGTACGCCCAGCACTCTGCCGGTAAGCCTTCCCCCAGTAGGGCTTTTATTTTTTTAGCTTTGATTGTTTTAATTGGTTTTAAATTTTTAATAAAACTATTTATTGAACTGGAACCACATCTTGGCTGCTTGGGAAAAAAATCTACGTGTCCTTTATCAGGACTTCCCTTTGGGTTCCCCGGACCCTGCATTCCGGGGTGGCGTTGTTTTCCTTTTGAGTCCTACCCAAAATCCACTTTGCCACAATGAGTTCAGAAATGCAGAAATCAGAGTCTGACAGTTTCTGCAGACACAGAAACTCATAAATCAGTGAGTCTGAAGAAAGTTGAGTTTTCAGTCTGTTTTAAATGTATTGATTATCAGCTGATCAGAGAAACACACAAATCAAATAAACTGTAGATCTGAACAAACTTTGACAAACTGTTTGGTTCTGGTCTCCTCCTGTTGGTCCGGTCATCATCTCCTGTCCTGTTGTTCACCTGTTAGACCGTCTCTGTTGTCATTTTATGATCTTCTTCTGGTTCTCATCCTGTTAACTTTAGTTTAAATTCAATTTTTAAATACATTTTTCGTGATTTCACTGCTTTCTGGTTTGTTTTGTTCTGGACTTTACAGTTTGTATTTTCCAACATGAACTGTGACCTGATCCAGAAGTGAAAACTCAACCTCATCAATGATTGAGACTCATGTTGTTAAATGTTCATCATTATGTGTGAGATCATCCAAAAATCTGATAATGGAACCATCTCTCATGTGGACTCTCATCCAGTTAAAGAGTCTGTGATCATCCACTCTGGAGCTGATGAACAGTTTGATAATAGATCACCATCAAACTGTTCCTCTCTGCCTCATCTGTTGACTGACTAGAAACTAGATGACAGGATTTTTCTATCACTACAAAATCCAACAGTTTGAACAATTCTTTAAATGAATGAGTCTCTTCTCTCTGTCATTTCTCAGTCTGATAGTTTTACTCTCCAAAACATGTCAGTGTTTTCTTCATGTTTGAGTCGTTCCAAACAAAACTATTAATTCAATTTTCTAAATGAGTCATGAACATCAAACCATGAATCAGAAACATGTTAATAACTGGAAAGTCATTCAATATTAGCTACACTTCTGTAATTACTGTCATTAAACGTCAGATGAAACTCAATCCAGACTAATAAGGAACCTGTACCCCCCCACCCCCACCCCCCACACTCACACACTCATCTCTATTCAGATCTTGTTTCAGAAGTATCTGCTCCTCTCTCACTACAATGTCATTGTGTTGGATCATGTGAACTTCCACTGAGACCCACAGATCAGAGACTTATGTGTCTTCATGACAAAATGTTTAAACATTTGAATCTACGATGTATTTTAAGGACACTGACACTTTGAATGATCCAAGAACTTTGTTTTGGAGCATAGATGAACTGTTTTAGGAGAGAGAGGAGCTTTTGCTGCTGGTCCACGTTGTTGTTCTGCAGGAGACGGATCATTTTAAGGAATGATCAAAGAGAATATTTGTTCTGATAAAAGAAATGAGCTAAAGTCTCTGAGAATGAACGTGTCATTTTGGTGATGTGTATTTAAATGAGCTTTTGTCAATACCTGCAGCATTGTGTGAAAACATAAAGTATTGAGATAAACTATGCAAATATTTAATAAAACTAGCATCATAATTTCTGGATTTTTTGTCTCTTTTCATATTTATGTACACATATTTATTTACAAACTCAAGGTCCAATAACAAAAACCACAACTGAATATAACAGAAATTTGAACACAAAAAACAGTCATATACAAGAAAATCACCAGTAAAAGTATCATAAAAGTAAAGGAATTCTAAGAACACTATATTTCAGTGTTTTTCATACAAAGTACAAAAGAGAAAACTTTAAGAAAGAATTCTATACCAGTATTTTAGTATTGGTGACTGGTATTTACAAATGCTGTGTCTGATGTTTGTGGGGCTAAAATGACTCTTATTTAAAATGCATTAAGACGTTGAATAAAGCCATAAATGAAGTGTCTATAAAACACTTGAAGAGTGTTAACTCCTGCACCAACAAACATTTCTGTATCTCTGCACCATCGTGGTGGTTTTAATCAAATCCTAAAGTCATCATTGTAGAACACCTGCAGCTTCTGCATGTTCACTGCTTTATAGTTAGACCACAGATGGACAGTGAGGAGAGGAGTACAGTGAGACTTGAATAAAACAACTGAACATGAATGAAACAGGAGAGCGGGCTTAGTGACAGAAACTTAACATCAATTTACCAGAACATGAAGAAAACTCATGGAGCAATAAAAAGGAGACAAAGCAGAATAGATGATCTGACACTGAAGAACTGAAAGCAGACACTGATACACACTGAAGGAATAAAATAATGAAGACATCTGTGGATGAACAACCTGAACCTGGTGAGTCTGACAGACAAAACAGAAGATGAAAAAACTGAAAACATCACAAAAATACAAGAGCAAAACCCTGATAAAAAACGAGTTTCAAAAAGTCTGAAATAAATGTCAGAAGTGCATAAAAATCATAACATTAAATAGATGTATAGAAGCACGGAAATGTACAAAAACAGGAAAACAAACTGGCCAAGAAATGACAATAATGTCTCAATTAAAGTATAAACCAAATTATGTTTACAGTAAAAACTGTGTGAAAAATGTCATATTTAGACAGATCTAATTACTTTTAATGACAGAAATTTTAAATTTCAAAAATCCAAAATACTTATCAGTAAAGAACCTGTTCAACTGCAGAAACATGAATGTGTTTTGTAGATTTTATTTTAAATTGAAGAAAGTGATAAATCTGTCAGTGTTCATCAGTTTGAGAGAGTCAATCTGCTGCTGTTGAGTTTGTATTTATTTTGTTTGTAAACATTCATTGATTACAATCTAAACAGATTGTTTTTGTTAAAAAGACTCAAAGTTTGTGCAGAAACTCAACTTCAAGCTCTTTGCACCAAACAGCTGAATGTTGTTTTGTAACATGAAGTCTGATCATAAAATGATTTCAGTTTAGTGAAGATCAGAAGTAAAATAACAAACTTGATATTTGTCTATAGGAAAAAGTCTTTATGAAAATTGATTAGAATTGAGACATGAAGCTGTTCTAATGTTAAATAAAAATCCCTGATAAATCAATGGCTCTGAGAAAATGGATTCAATTCAATTCAATTCAATTCAATTGATTTTTATTTATGTAGCCCAATATGACATAAACAATAATCTCATTGGGCTTCATGTTGGTAATTGTACAAAGCAGAAACTAAACTAAACAGACTAAATAAACTGGTTATCCCTGTCCTTAGTCCCTCCTTCCAGGTAGGAAAAACTTGAATCCTTTGAACTCCTAAATAAACCTGATCCCAACCTGGTCAATGTTAAATCTTCCAGAATAGAGGACAGAACCCCAGTGTACCAAACTTTCATCAGCTTCAAACTTCTAGCAGCCTACCAGCATCTAATTATTATTTATTGAATTTAACCATGTTAACAGTAAGATACATGCGGTATGGCACATATAGTAGATGTTAATAATAACAATGATAGAAGATCCAAACTTTTTAGCATATCAACATAAATCTAAACCACAAAGTCACAGCAGCAGAGGGAATCGACCACCAGGGCCCGGTTTATTCAATCAACTTCTCTCTGCTGAGTTCTGAGGAGAAATGGATGTAATGAAAATGATCATTATTCTCCAAACTTCATTACAGTAAGTAAAGGAGCATTCAATTAAATATGATCTGATTACTAACTAGCCTGGCAGTACGTCTGTCCAAAGACGAATGTTTTAAGCCTAACTCTGAATGTGGAAACTGTGTCGGCCTCTCTTACATGAGCTGTTCATAGACCACTTGGTGAGGATTGAGAGACAGGACAAAAAAGATCTTCAGAAAGGATGTTTTATTTCACCCGATCACATAGATGGTATGAGTCTAAATTAAAATGGAGTCAACTTAAAATGTAACTGAGAAAATCAAGAACAAAATCTCAAACTAACTGAACCCAAACTGACCCGACAGGAAACATTAGGGAGGATTTATACTGGCTGATCAGATCAATGACACAATAGGGAGGGAACTACAAATACAAACAAACAAAACTAAACTTATACTTCAAAACAAGTTTAACATATTTCAACAAAAGAAAACAATAGTCCAACTAAAGAATAAAGTTTGTCTTTCTCCTCCATCTTCAAATGGAAGTGTCCAGGAAGTTGTCCAGCTCCTTCCTTTGTCACATCATCAGAAACTTTCCAGCTCCTCCCTCTTCCACAGCATCAGGCCTCAGAGAACTCAAAAGAGTAAAATTACTCAAAGCAGTCAGAACAGAATGAACTACCATATTTTTCTGGACTATTGACCTTATTCCTGGAGCCTCTCATGTAAAATGGATTATGGGTGCAACTTAAGTTACACGGCTCTATTTGTTTCCACTGAAAGTGGCGGTGTTGTTAGCTTTAGCGGTGCATGCAAACTTTAAAAGCATGTTTTACTTAATCCCTCAAAGTTTTCAAAAATGTCTTTGCACAGTTTGCGCATGTTTTGCAGCTCGTGGTTGTACTAACAACCAAACTAAATGAAATTTGTGGAGCGTTTTGTGGGACATGGGCCGCTGACGAAGAGGGAGTGCAGCTGCCCTCCTCGGTACAGATTTTACCGTCTACCGGGCGAGGATGAAGTCAGAACGATGTGGCTCAAAATTTTAAATCTTTCATTTTGTGGATAAAGTACACACGGAGGAAAATCCGTATGCAACATTATGGTCGGGTTACTCCAGAACACCAGAGAAGAAGAGACGCCGGGTACTGCAGAGACCTGACAGCAGCACGGTTAAGATAGTTTCATATTCGACATTCGTCACACATTCAGCAATGAATGGCGATATTTCTCAAACGCCTTTGCTAAAAAAAAAACACCAAAAATGTTTTACTGACAGATGATAAAACAATCAATGTTTCACATGACTCGTTTCATTATTCACGATCCAGAAATAGGAATATATAAAGAATTATGATGAGAACTTTTAAGATTGTTCATAGTTTCGCCACCTGCCGCAGCTGAATTGAGAAAGTAGCTAAAAACAGTAGCTAAAAATGCTACTAAATGTTATGTTTTTTAAGGTCATCCTCCAATCCCTCAATTTTAGCAGCACCGGAGTTGTTACGTTGCCTCTTTTAAGACATGACAGCTGGTTTTTCCACATTTATATGTAGTTATAGATCCAAAACAAAAGAATTGCGCTGTCGGCTCTACAGTTGTAATGTAAATACATGCGAGTTCTGGCGTCTACCGGAAGTTTCACCCATAATTCACGCAAAGGCTCATGGGGCTTTGGAATAAGGTCATTAGTGCGGGACTATAGTGCCCTGAATTTTAAAGGTAACTCGGACACGATGCTCACTACTTCACTTTTCTAAACACTGGATATGATGTCACCGATTTCACAAAGTCAAAATCAAAGTAAAACAAACATTTCATTGTGTTTATGACTCCACTGTGTTCTGATGGTAAAAATGTGGATGTTTATTCAAATACACTTTTTGTTTGACTGCAATGCATTGTGGTCTATATTCGCTGATCTAGTGACCATCGATGCATGGTAGACATCTGGGAAATTTCTAGTGCACTTGATTTAGGAATTAGTAGATTCGGAGAGCATTAGAAAATGGTGAACGCACTATATAGTGGTTAGTGAGGGGATTCAGACACAACCCAATTTTTCTAATTTTGAGTCCGTTGACTCTGAGCTCAGGTTTGAACTCTAAATTTGTTTTACCTGCTTCTTGAAACGGGCTCCAGGGGTGATTTTGTAGTGTTTACCTGATTGTGTTTGTTACAATCCCAACCCAGAAGGGAAGAGAGAAGTTGTGTATCATTAAATTAAGATTCCCAGACCTGTCAATGTGCAGCTTTTAATTCAATGTAAGCCACAGAATAACTTATAAGTGCTGTATGGAAAATGAAGGGAGTTTCACTGGAGGAAAGGTGTGGGACAAAACACATGAACAAAACATTTAGATTTACAGAAACCAACAAAAACAAACCCTCTCCAAAGGACAGTAACAAACATGTGACCCTAGGCTACCAGAAATTAACTTTGAGTTTGTCACAAAAAGCTCTCAACAGAAGTTCCAATACCAAAGTCCACAGAAACAAGAACTGGAGCTTTAAGCTGGACCACACAACAGGGGCGAGCTGGTCACCAGTAAAGGGTGAGACAAAAGCTGTCTAAGCTGAAGCAGAACTGTGCTGCTCTCTCATGTTCCTGTGGTTTCAGGAGGATCAGAAGAAAACACACTGATGTACTTCAGGATAATTGCACACGTGCACAACTCTACATTTCCTCTTTCATGCTGTCACTTCCTGCATGAATCTTTATCTAATAACTGCAGGAATATTTGTCATTTTCTTCCATCATTTCACACAGCAGTTCACCAAGTTCCTCCACTGCAGACAGAGACAGTCATGTTGATGTGAACATTAGAGAAACTCATCATGGAGCTGAAATATCATCCTGATTCACTCAGATGACACTTGAACAGCACACAGGTTTTTGTAGCACACTTTCTCAATGTGTGGGTCGGACAATTACTACTTCATCTTAGGATCTGGAACTGGACTGTTTGTATCGGGTAAGAAGAAAAATTTCTGCTCCTTCAACTGTTTGATTGTAGAAAATGTGTTTCAAGTCAGTTTCTGCTGCTTCAGCTTCACATGTTAGTTTGTTCATCATTAGCAGAGAACTCATCAAGCAGCCATTGTTACAGAAGAAAAGCTGAATCATTTCTGCAAACATGTTGAAATCTCACTGAACAACTAAAGTGATTCTTGATTTCTGCAAATATGAGTGAAGTTACAAATATTTAGAGTTTGATGATCTCACTAATTCTGGAACATCTGCTGGTTTCTGAGGACAAGATCAGATCTGAAATTCAACTGAACGTAAATGAAGTTTGGAAACAAAATTGGTGGAAAAGATCAAAACAAAGAAGACAAACAATTAATTCATAAAAGAATTGTGGTTTAAAATGTTTCCTGCATAACACAAAGAAAGATATTTTCAATATGAAAACTATTAAAATGTTGATGTAAAATAACAACAGATTATTTTGATAAATCATTGTAAAATGTTGTTTTGATAATGTCAGAATAATTTTTATTTAAAGCACAGCCTCAACATGTTAATTGCATAATTCAAATCTAAAGTCATTTTGTTCTAAACAAGTTAGATAAAGTGTAGAACTGATTTCCAGTCTCGGTTTCTCCTGATGATGGTTTGATGTTTGTCTGAATCCAGTGAGTGAAGTGAACTTTGTGCTGCAGTGATGAGGAGTTTAGTGATCAGAGTTGATGGAGTTTCCAGGATCAGACTGAATGCAGTTCTGGAAGCTGCTGTTGACTGTGTGAGTGTGTGTCTGTGCTGTTTGTTGCTGCTGTCAACCTTCAGATGAGTCCGTAGTGAAGCCCGTGGTGAGCGTGTACCCAGCAGCATCCAGAGACCCCGTGGAGAGGGGCAGCTCCCTGCTGTGTCTGGCCTCAGCCATGTTTCCTCCTGTGGTCCAGTTCTCCTGGAAAAGACAGAAGAACAACGGACAACCAGAGAACCTTCCTTCTACTGGGACAGAGCAGCTGGATCTCAGAGAGTCTGGACGCAGCGCCTCCATCCTGCTGATCCATCAGCAAGAGGACAGCTCCTATAAATACATCTGCTCCGTCAAACATGAGGGGGGAACAGTGGAGGTCCAAACACAACAAGGTAATGAAGGCTTGGTGACTGTGTTCAACAGAGATTCAGCTTCATTCCGACTCTTTCTCTGTTTCAGAGTTTGCTGCACTTCCAGCTGCAGGTTCCACAGCAGCTCTAACATCCCATCCAGCATCTTCCAGCATTCTAGCAGAGGGAACAGCCTCTGTTCCTCCTCTGGACCTGGTGAAGCTGTCCTTCCAGTCTGAGTGCAGGGTGAAGCTGCTCTGCCTGCTGTACACAGTGCTGATAGTGAAGAGTCTGGTGTACTGCTGTGGACTCTCTCTGCTGATGATCCTCAGAAACAAGGGAGCATCCACCAACTCCAAACATGCTGACTGACTGTTTTCTGATCCTCTTTTCTCTCCATCAAATCTCATCCTTTCATCTCATTCATCACTTTGATCACAGCTCTCTAATGTTCTTAATGACTTGATACAGATTCTTCATCAAACTGTGTCAGTAGATGTTTTATGAAGATGTTACATTGATTTCTCCGTTTTCATTTTAATATTTTTTATACACAGTGATCCATCTTCTTTAAATGTGACTGTGTTTCTTAAAATAAACAAATACCAGCCTTGATGATGCAACAATTGTTCATATCTCTTGAAATATTTTTTTCAAGGGCATGGAAACATAAAAAGTTTCCATGAATCAGAATAAAGACAGAGAGCAGAGAGAGAGGTTGATGAGTGAACAGCAGCAGATATGAATCTGCTCTCAGTGGTTTTTATTACAGGAAATGCTGCTGAGAGACGATCAAACTTCCTGCAGATGTTTGTGTTCTGCAGCTTCATACCGTTATCTGTGGATTAACAATAAAAACACACATATATTGTTTGCTGTTTTAATTCTGACAAATGTCCTCATGATTTTAGTTTTAGACATTGAGTCTAGTATTATTGATGTTTTCCATCATGAGGGAATCTGACATTTGTTTGCACACATCTGAAAGAGTTTGGGAAAGACTCCTCCCAGTTTTGAGCACAGAAGTTCAGTGAACACAGAGCACATTGGTGCCGTCTGCCTTCTTCATGCTGGTTCTCTTGAACAGAACTGTGACCTGGTTTTTATCCATCACAAAGTCATTCAGTGGAACAAGGGAGGATTTCAGTGCTGTGATGTTCTGGAGAAAATCAGAACTTTCAAAAAGGGAAAAGAAGTTATTAGAAACATGAGGTCATTCTGAGTCTGAAACACCTTCAAAAATGACTTGTTGTTTGTCTTCCTCTGTCTGCTTGTTAATGGAGGTTTTAGATTTGAACCTTGACAAGCTCTGATATCACCTCCTGATCTGAGCTTCAGTTTGTCCTTTGTAGTGTTGAGCCGCCGCCTGCACACTAACGCCTGTATTGATGTTTTGAGCTCCTCTCTTTGATATTTCTTCACGGCTGAAAATCCTGTGAGGTGTGTTCTCTTTTAATATTTATAAACTTGAGAGAAGGCTCGTGCATTGGCCTACTGTGATTTACTAATTATTACTCTTAGAAACCCTCAGTTAGGACTTTAGAAGGCACATGGGAAAAATCCACCGTAGGTCTGCCTACCAACTACAGTGTGTCTATTTGTTGTGGAATAAAGAACATATAAAGCAGCCTCCCAAATTTTCACGACAGTTAGGGCCTAAGTTCCATAAAGATGAATCAGGCTTTCCTGTCAGACCCTCTTACTGGGTCTTCAGGAACTAGAGGACTATCCCTTTCATATGATACACGTATTCATTATACACAAAAGAGAAGGCATTTGAATTATTTTATTCTCTCTCTTGTTTCATGGGCATCTGGGGCTCACCTGATGTTGGTGAATGTGTCTCCAATGACAGGTCAGATGGAAAGAAAAGAGAAATAGTCTTGGGTATGTCAACCCGTTTATTTAGAAAAAAGGTTAAATACAAACGTAATATTTTTCCCCTTTATCCACCCATAGGCAGATGTGGAGTACCTGTAAACTTCCCTTAAGGGTTGTTCTTTTTATTATGAATTTTTTTTTTAACTGTGATGGGTTATTTTTTCTCATGATGAAACGGGCCCAAGAAAAGCTGTCAAGAGATCCACTTCAGTCGAAGTGGTGAGGAGGAGTGAGGAGAAGTTCTTCAGCTCGAGGCAAAGAGGTGGTGTTATTTTTTTTTTTTCCCCCTCTGCTCTCAACACAATGCTTCTTCCTGTCACTGGGGGCCGTTGCTTCCTGTCCTTGTGTGGTTTTGCAGAAGCGATGAACAGCTTGCCTTTTTTGGAAATGTCATGCAAAGTTCATACTTAGAAGCAGGAATACAAGCAGAAAACAGGTTTGACAGTACATAATCACACACATATAATCATTTATCATACCTATGGTCATTTATCACACTTAGCATACAAAAAGACCCCTTAGGCAGGATCTTGGGGTTTCAATAGTAGTAATTTGGATTTTCCTCTTTCCCCGTTTATTTCTTCAGAGATTTTCTTTTTTTTTTATAACAGTAATAGCTTAACTTATATTGACAGTATATTAAGTTCTATTAATTAAGAGATGAAGAAAACAACAGTGTAACAAAGACAAAGCTGTTGAGTTAGAACTACACATCTTTACGCTGTGCATGTGTGTGTTTTATGTATCAAGACAGTTTTTAAAGTTCCTAAGTCAAAAGGTTTAAACACACATTTCTGATTATTTTGTTTTAACGGGAACATTGGGAAAAAATAAATTCAACAGATTAATGAGGAATACAAAGAAATACATTAACTTGTGTTTGTGATGATCAGGTCAAAAGTTTTAACAAGACATTTGATAAATGTCTCTAATGGAGAAAGAAAGACTGCATGTTTTTTAATCTTCCATTTAAAAGTAACTGAAATATCTACTTGAATTGATGAATAAATGAGCAGAAAACAGTTACTTTACATTGAAGCAGATCAAGGGCGCCCCCACATGGCTGTTTAAGGGCTTCAATGTGTTCAATGATCAGAATCATGGATAAATAACTATAGTCAGTTTAGAATACCTAAAAAAAAGCTAAATGCTTTAATTAAAAAAGAAATGTTTTTTTATCAGAGATTTATTAATAAACAGGACGTTTATTTGTACTTTAGTTTTTCTCCACAGTTGTTAAACATCAGATCACAGTGTGTTTGTGAACATGAATGTGTTTGAGTGTTTGTGCATCATGTGACCCAGATTGTCTTCATCTGCTGTCAGATTCAAATCAGGAAGATGAAACCACACAGCAGCTTCAGCTGAGCTGTCAGTCTGCAGCAGCAGTCTTCTCTGTGAGCTGCAGGGGCTGATGGGAGCTTGGAGGAGGAGTCACAAAGCACGTGGTCCTGCTGTCATCTCACAGCTCGTCCTTCTTTGTCCTCAGCTGCATCAGAACACCACTTCTCCTCAGGTTCACCAGAGGAAACACGGCTGAACAAAATGCTTTTCCTCCCAGCTGCTGCTCTGTGCTGTCTGTGTTCAGGTGAGTGTTTGCAGCCAATCAGGAGCCAGCCAGGTCTACCTGGAACAAACACTGTCACCCTGACCTTCACCTGTCTGTCTGTGTCTCTGCAGCACTGGTTTCCATGGCAGCAGAACTCATTCAGGAGGATTTAACATTGACCAGGAGAGTTGGTCAAAGTGTCTCTTTCAGCTGTGGAGGAACTCATGGGTGTAGTAGCTTAAGATACTGGTACCAGAAGAAAGAAACAGAAACATTCAGACTGATTCTTCGGTTTGATGAAAGTGATGATGAAATAAAGAGAGGTTACGGTCATCCTCAAGAAGATGATTTCTCTGCTGGTAAAACCCAGACAGGATCTGAATTGAAGCTCAATAAAGTTAAAGTGGATCATTCAGCCTCCTATTACTGCAGCTGCAGGAAGTATGGTCCCCACAGTGAGAAATGATTCCTGCAGGCTGAACAAAAACCTGCAGATGAACAGATGTTAGTGTTTGTGACAGAAAGAGAGCAGGAAACCACAGCCAGGTTCACATGTTTCTCCTCCATCTCACACAGATTCACAAACACACTTAACTGAGGATTCAAGCATTAAATAAAAACACAAGCAGATGAAATGAAAGAATGAAACAGTTTAGACAGTAAACATATGACACCTTCATCCAAATGTTCAGATCATTCAAATGTTTACTCCAATCATCTTCATGAGTTCATAAATGCAGAAATCAGAGTCTGACAGTTTCTGCAGACACAGAAACTCAGAAATCAGTGAGTCTGCACTCTCCGTGTTCCTGTGCCTTCCTGCTCTTGGGTGTGGGTGCCTCTGCGGCGGTCCCGCGTGCCCCGGTCTGGGTGCTCGGCGGGATTGCCCGGCGGGCGGTTTCTCTCCGTGGCTCCATGGCGGGTGTTGGGGGATCTTGGCTGCAGCTGCTGCCCCGGCGGGGGGTCTTGGCGTGGGGATGGCCGGGCGCTCTCCCCCTGAGTACATTCCATCACCATCCACCTCAGCGAAACATAAACACTCACCTGAGCACAGGTATCAGCTCACCTTAGCACTAACCATTTGTGTGACAGAATGAAAGTCTTTATCTGAATGGGTTTGTATGATGGAGTGTGTGAGCTGCTGTTATAGTTGACATGTATAGTATATGTGAGTATGTTCAGTTTGAATGTAGAGACTATTTTGGCCAACAAGTGTGTGTGTAACTATAGAGTGTGTGTGTAGACAGGCCCCGCCCATTCTAGTTTATCACTTA
>NC_050528.1:13729262-13739801 GCF_002922805.2 Oryzias melastigma
AAACTTTGACAAACTGTTTGGTTCTGGTCTCCTCCTGTTGGTCCGGTCATCATCTCCTGTCCTGTTGTTCACCTGTTAGACCGTCTCTCTTGTTATTTTATGATGCTCGTTTTTTTTTTATGACAGGATTTTTCCATCACTTTGGTTCATTTCTTAAAAACAAAAATTACTTTCTAAAACCATCTGAACATTTCTCTAAATCTCTTGGTTTTTGTTCACAACAGATTCAACATTTTTTATTCAGTTCATGAGAATTCAAAAGCTTTAATGTTTGACAACAAACATTTAACTACAAAATCCAACAGTTTGAACAATTCTTTAAATGAATGAGTCTCTTCTCTCTGATGTCATTTCTCAGTCTGATAGTTTTACTCTCCAAAACATGTCAGTGTTTTCTTCATGTTTGAGTCAGTGCAAGCAAAACAATTTGTCGTGTGTTAAATTCCACTGAGACCTACAGATCAGAGAATGATGTGTCTTAATGACAAAATGTTTAAACATTTGAATCTACGATGTATTTTAAGGACACTGACACTTTGAATGATCCAAGAACTTTGTTTTGGAGCATAGATGAACTGTTTTAGGAGAGAGAGGAGCTTTTGCTGCTGGTCCATGTTGTTGTTCTGCAGGAGACGGATCATTTTAAGAATGACCAAAGAGAATATTTGTTCTGATAAAAGAAATGAGCCAACTAAAAATGAATGTAATATTTTAGTGACTGTCTATTTGAATGGAACATAGATTTGCTTTTACCAAAATACCTGCAGCATTGTGTGAAAACCTGGTGGAGACTTCAAAAAGTGACCTCTGTCATTGTCAATAAAAGGTACATAAAGAAGTGAGATAAACTTTTGACCAAATACTTATTTTCCTGCCTCAAATATGCAACATTTCCTGGATTTTCTCATTTGTCATATTTACAGACTTGAGGTCCAAATATAACCACCACAACCATACACAAAAGTAATACATAAAAGACAGCCGTGTAGAAGAAAATCACCAGTAAAAGTACAGGAATACTAAGAACAATGAAAGTAAAAAAAAAAATCTATTTTTAGAAGCATTAAGACATTGAGTAAAACCATAAATTAAGTGTCTTGAAGTGTGTTATTTCCTCCACCAACAAACATTTCTGTATCTGGTCTCACTGTTCACAAAGAAATGTACTCAAAACATCTACTCTATTATAAAGAATCCATCTCCTTAGCCAAAGCCAATTACTACTCTGGTCTGATTAGCTCAAATGAAGGAAACTCCAAGGTCCTGTTTTTTCTTCTTTCACATGTAACAAACTCCCCAGATTCTCTCCCTCCTCATCTCTACACCACTGCATCCTGCAATAGCGTAGCATCATTTTTTTGCCTCCAAAATTGAACTCATTCACCAGCAGCTTATTCCTACTATCGGACTAAAATCAACCACCCCAATTGTATTTACCCCTAACTCACTATTCTCATTTTTTGACCTACCCTCAGTTAATGAAATCTCTGAACTGATCCATAAATCTAAAATCTCATCCTGTCAACTTGACCCCATACCCACATGTTTGGTTAAGTCTGTTCTCCCCTGTATATCTCCCCTCATCACCAACATTTTTTGTTCCTCTCTCACCTCTGGCATTGTCCCCACTCGTCTGAAAATAGCAGCTGTAACTCCAATTTAAAAAAACCTGACAACTGACTTAAATAATTTTCGTCCCATATCAAATCTCCCATTCATTTCCAAAATCCTCGAAAAACCTTTGGCTGCTCAACTCCATTCTCACCTTTCCTCCAATAACTTATATGAACAAATTCAGTCTGGTTTTCGCCCCCTTCACAGTACTGAAACAGCCCTTTTAAAAATTACAAATGATCTCCTCGTTGCTGCTGATGCTGGTCTATTATCTATTCTTCTTCTTCTTGATCTCAGTTCTGCCTTCGATACCATCTCCCACCCCATTCTCCTGGATCGGCTCACTCCCATTGGCCTGGTCAATACACCTCACAACTGGTTCAGTTCATAGCTTTCTGATTGTGCATTGTTCATTCAATTAAAATCTTTTTCTTCCTCCACCTTTCCTGTTTCAACAGGTGTGCCCCAAGGCTCTGTCCTGGGACCACTATTGTTTATTATTTATCTCCTCCCCCTAGGTTATACTTTTCACATACATTAAAATCCACTTTCACTGTTACGCGGATAACATCCAGCTCTATATCTCTTCAAAACCTAACTCTAGGCTTCCACTTTCCGCCCTCACCAACTGTCTTCTCGAGGTTAAATCTTGGTTCACTTCAAATTTTCTGCAATAAAACCGAGCTTCTTTTAATAGCCACAAAATCCAACTTAAGTAAAATCCATAACTTTTCTATTCCATTTGAGAAGACCTCAATTTCCCCCTCCCCCCAGGTTAAGAGTCTGGGTGTCACCCTCGACAGCTCCCTTTCTTTCACCTCCCATGTTAATAACATCTCCAGGTCTGCTTATTTTCATCTACGAAACATCCGTCGTCTCCGTCCATCCCTCAGTCCTAACTCTACAGCAGTCCTTGTCCACAGCCTCGTCACCTCCTGTTTAGATTATTGTAATTCTCTTCTTTTTGGTTTACCTCAAAAAAACGCTCTATAAACTACAACTGGTCCAAAACTCCGCAGCTCGCTTTATTTCTCAGACTCCCTCCTCCCATCACATCTCACCGGTTCTTCAAGACCTCCACTGGCTGCCGGTGACACACCAGATCATCTACAAAATCCTCCTCCTGATCTTCAAAGCTCTTCACAGCCTCGCCCCACCTTACCTTTTAGACCTCCTTCAAGTAGCCACCCCTGCCCGTTCCCTTGGATCTTCCTCGTCCCTCCACCTGGTCGTCCCCCATGCCCGCCTAGTCACCATGGATAGCAGGGCTTTTAGCCGTTCCGCCCCCAGCTCTGGAACTCTCTCCCTTCTAACCTACGTAACATGGACTCACTTCCTGATTTTATTTCTAATCTTAAAACTCATTTATTCCCCACTATCTTATCCATCCTGATTAGCAATTAATTAGTTTATGCTGTATTTATCTGCTTTGTTGCTCTTTTAATTGTTCTTTTATTGTTTTTTAAATTTTTATTTTTATACTCTTTTACTATTATATAAAGCTGTATATTTTTGACTGTAAGGCGACCTTGAGTCCCTCGAAAGGCGCCCAACAATTAAAATGTATTATTCTTTATTATTATTATCTCTGCACCATCGTGGTGGTTTGAATCAAATCCTAAAGTCATCATTGTAGAACACCTGCAGCTTCTGCATGTTCACTGCTTTATAGTTAGACCACAGATGGACAGTGAGGAGAGGAGTACAGTGAGACTTGAATAAAACAACTGAACATGAATGAAACAGGAGAGTGGGCTTAGTGACAGAAACTTAACATCAATTTACCAGAACATGAAGAAAACTCATGGAGCAACAAAAAGGAGACAAAGCAGAATAGATGATCTGACACTGAAGAACTGAAAGCAGACACTGATACACACTGAAGGAATAAAATAATGAAGACAGCTGTGGATGAACAACCTGAACCTGGTGAGTCTGACAGAGAAAACAGAAGATGAAAAAAACTGAAAACATCACAAAAATCCAAGAACAAAACCCTGATAAAAATAGTTTTGAAAAGTCTGAAAGTAATGTCAGAAGTGCATAAAAATCACAACATGAAATAGATGTACATGCAGAGAAATGTACAAAAACAGGAAAACAAATTGGCTAAGAAATGACAATAATGTCTCAATTAAAGTATAAACCAAATTATGTTTACAGTGAAAACTGTGTGAAAAATATCGTATTTAGACAGATCTAATTACTTTTAATGAGTGAAATTTGAAACTTCAAAAATCCAAAATACTTATCAGTCAAGAACCTGTTCAACTGCAGAAACATGAATGTGTTTAGTAGATTTTATTTTAAATTGAAGAAAGTGATAAATCTGTCAGTGTTCATCAGTTTGAGAGAGTCAAGCTGCTGTTGTTCAGTTTGTATTTATTTTGTTTGTAAATGTTGTGTTTGTAAACATTCATTGATTAAAATCTAAACAGATTGTTTTTGTTAAAAAGACTCAAAGTTTGTGCAGAAACTCAATATCAAGATATTTGCACCAAACAGCTGAATGTTGTTTTGTAACATGAAGTCTGATCATTAAAATGATTTCAGTTTAGTGAAGATCTGAAGTAAAATAACAAACTTGATATTTATCTAAAGCAAAAAGTCTTCATGTAAAATGATTAGAATTGAGACATGAAGCTGTTCTAATGTTAAATAAAAATCCCTGATAAATCAATGGCTCTGAGAAAATGGATTCAATTCAATTCAATTGATTTTATTTATGTAGCCCAATGTCACAAAAACAATAATCTCATTGGGCTTCATGTTGGTAATTGTACAAAGCAGAAACTAAACTAAACAGACTAAATAAACTGGTTATCTCTGTTCTTATTCCCTCCTTGCAGGTAAGGAAAAACTTGAATCCTTTGAACTCCTAAATAAACTGGATCCCAACCTGGTCAATGTTAAATCTTCCAGAATAGAGGACAGAACCCCAGTGTTCCAAACTTCATCAGCTTTAAACTTCCAGCAGCCTACCAGCATCTAATTATTTAATGAATTTAAACATGTTAACAGTAAGATACATGCGGTATGGCACATATAGTAGATGTTAATAATAACAATGATAGAAGATCCAAACTTTTTAGCATATCAACATTAATCTAAACCACAAAGCCACAGCAGCAGAGGGAATCAACCACCAGGGCCGGTTTATTCAATCAACTTCTCTCTGCTGAGTTCTGAGGAGAAATGGATGTAATGAAAATTATCTTTATTCTCCAAACTTCATTACAGTAAGTAAAGGAGCATTAAATTAAATATGATCTGATTACTAACTAGCCTGGCAGTATGTCTGTCCAAAGACGAATGTTTTAAGCCTAACTTTGAATGTGGAAACTGTGTCGGCCTCTCTTCCATGAGCTGTATCATAGACCACTTGGTGAGGATTGAGAGGCGGGACAAAAAAGATCTTCAAAAAGGATGTTTTATTTCACCCGATCACATAGAAGGTATGAGTCTAAATTAAAATGGAGTCAACTTAACAAAATGTAACTGAGAAAATCAAGAACAAAATCTCAAACTAACTGAACCAAAACTGACCTGACAGGAAACATTAGGGAGGATTTATACTGGCTGATCAGATCAATGACACAATAGGGAGGGAACTACAAATACAAACATTCAAAACCGAAATATTAACTAAAGAAGTAAATTACTAGTAATTTAGAGCTTTAAACAAACTAAACTAAACTTATAATTCAAAACAAGTTTAACATATTTCAACAAAAGAAAACAATAGTCCAACTAAAGAATAAAGTTTGTCTTTCCCCTCCATCTTCAAATGGAAGTGTCCAGGAAGTTGTCCAGCTCCTTCCTTTGTCACATCATCAGAAACTTTCCAGCTCCTCCCTCTTCCACAGCATCAGGCCTCAGAGAACTCAAAAGAGTAAAATTAGTCCAAACAATCAGAACAGAATGAACTAAATGTGTGATCAGGTCATTAAGTTAATTTTGCTATGTGATGTGTAGAGTAAAATAAGTTAATGTACTAATATTCTACAAAGAAAAAGAAATATAACAGATAAACTTAACTTAAATGTAGGACAGTTCTGTCCTCACAAGCTCACAAACAGGGGCTTGATGGCTGAAGGTTCTACCTCCAACTGTACTTTTAGAGATTCTAGGAACTACAAGCAGTCCAGCATTTTGTGAGCGAAGTGTTCTGATTGGTTGGTAAGGAACTATGAGATTTTTAATACAGGCTGGGGTCACACCATTCAGAGCCTTATAGGTAAGTAGGAGGATTTTGAACTTGATCCTGGATTCAACTGGGAGCCAGTGGAGTGAAGCTAACATGGAAGTAACATGTTCTCTTCTGCTAGTTCCTGATAACAATCTTGCTGCTGCATTTTGAAGAAGATGAAAACTTTTTAAAGAACTTTTTGGGCATGCTGCTAGCAAAGAGCTACAGTAATTCTAGACCGACGTAACAAATGTATTGATGAGTTTTTCAGCATCACTTTCAGATAATATATTTCTGATTTTAGATATGTAAATAGATAAAGAAATGTAAACTTTGTCAGAATTTTGAAACTCTATGCTGGAAACATGTCATTAGGATCAAATATGTTTTACATCCAGAAAAAAAAAAACAAAAAACAAAACACTTCATAGGAAGACAAACCATGTAAGCAAGTGATGGCATCACAGGTTTCAGTGCATGAGGATCAGTTTTGATTTCTTTTTTTTTGAACAAATGAATTATTTATTCAAAAAATGCCACAACAGCAACAGAGTTTATCAAAGAGACATTGATTTTTCAGCAAAACAGTATTATTCTTCTGGTTTTCCAGTCTCAAAACTGAGGAACAAGCGATGTTCCTCTTGAGCCCCAAATATGAGCCAAGATCCATCAAATCTAGAAATTCTTTAAATTCTTTAGTCATACCTAAACTGCGATTGTGTGAAAATCATGAAGGAATTGTTCAAAGAAGAAAAAATGAAAGAGATCAATCTCTGCTGAACAGCTTGAAGGTTGAAAAGTTTATCAGGCTGAGAGTTTGCAGAAGTTTAAAGTTTTTAAAGACACGCAACTTTCAGAGTTGAACAGCTCCTCTTCCATTTCTATGATAATGCAGATATTTGGATCATTATAAAGCAGATTATTACCAAAGAATAAATACACTTTTCCTTATGGAGCTCAATGTTTTGACACCAAAATGTATCAATCATCTTTACATATTTGATCTTCAGTAGAGACAAAGTGTGACAAAAATGTAGCCACGAGGGGGCCCAAGCCAGGGTCTCATTGTGCCGGTCCCAAGCCCGGATAAATACAGAGGGTTGTGTCAGGAAGGGCATCCGACGTAAAATCTTGCCAAATCAAATATGCGAATCAGACCTACGAAATCCATACCGGATCGGTCGAGGCCCGGGTTAACAACAAATCTTCAGTAGAGACAAAGGGTTTACTGTTAGAGTCATGAATAAATGTATTTGTTGGAGCTGCTTTTATTAAAAACGCTGGAATTCACAGATGAAACCACATAGCAGAGGAATAACCAGAGTCTTTGTTGTCTTTGTCCAACATTCCTGTGTCCAGGAAAGAGGAGGAGATTTTTTCAGTAGATGATCGACAGCAGCAGACATGTTGCTCCTCCCAAACAGGAAGTCATTTTAAAGAGCACTAAAAGAAAAGTTTAACAATATTCTTTCATAATTTATTAGGGATGTAACAATTCAGTCAAGCCACGATTCGATTGGATATACAGTTTTAAAGTCACGATTTCAACTTTTTTTTTTCAACACAATGAATTAAAACTATTTTAAGGCCAAACATGTTTTCTTTTTCCCTCATTGATGCGAAACAGTGGGTGCTGTTTACACTGTGGCGACTCCGAAAACGATTAGCTGAAAGGTGAAGAAGAAGACTAAAGGAACGACAAATCCTTTCATACTCCGTTCATGTTGAGCTCCATGTGGCAGACTGCTCCACACCTTCTCCTGCTCAGCACAACGCCCCCCAGCTGCTGACTGTTCAAACTTTTAAGGTGCTTCCACACAGGCCGTATCAGTGTGTAATCAAGAGAACACTTTCAATGAAAACTCGTGCACATGAGAATTCCTGACCTCTGCGAGCGCGCGTTGCTTCGCAAGTTTTCAAGTTGTCAAGTTTTGAGCTCTACGTACAATACAAATTGGGCACGCATTGAGCGTGGCTGAATCTTCAACACGGTTCAACATTTTCACACATAGTCGCAGCAACACAGAGCTGTTACCAATCAGAGACCTGGATTTGGGAGTGGCGTGAGGGTGACCTCTGCTTCAAAGCACGGACGTGCCAAACGTGATCACGAAAGAGAAATGAATCATTGCAGTTTGTGCCTGGTCGGGTTAACATGACACCAAGATATACGTGAAAGGAACAGAGTTGTGAAAACAAAAATGCCTGGAGAAAGATTTGGGGGATTCGCTCTGCCTTGACTTTTTGCTCCGAGGTTCTCTCTATTGTAGGTGGCAGAGGAGCGCTAATGAACAGTAAAAATACTGTAGAAGAAGATTCTCCTCTCTGACAATTCCCACATGACCGCTCTGCTCTGGTGTGGATGCCACCTGCTGAGCGCACGCTCAGAAACCCATGCAGAGCGCGTTCTTGAATGCACCACACTCAGCCGGTGTGTAAGCACCTGGGACCAGGTTCAACATTCAACACACGCTCAGTGCGTGCCAGATTTGTGCAAACTTGCATAGTAACGTGCGCTGACTGCGTTCTGTGCACAAGGGCCAGGAATTCTTGTGTTTTTGTATTGACTTCCCAAAAGTGTCCGCTTGATTGTGTCGCAGGATAAATTGCTACATGTGTGGCTGTGATGATAATTGCAGGCAGTGGTCTCTAGAGGAAATATATAAAGATTAAGGTACCCACTGGCAGGTAAGGTAGCGGTGTCAGGCTGCCTACAGGAAGCTGTCAGCAGGCTTCACATTACTGTCATTTCATTTTGTAGCTCCGGATAACAACAGAAACAGAAACGTTATTTATGTCTTAAACCACCGGGGACTTTCTGGTGCTCCCAGGTGCAGTGGAACTGCTTTATTTACATTGGGTTTTGGACGACTTCACCTGCTCGCCAGTTCTTAACCGTGTCGTGTGTGTCGAGGGTTCTTCTGGATTGGCTACCAGCTTCTACGTCTGACGGAGGTACATAAAGGACTACTAGGACCCTCCTGGACTCTGTCCCCCACGAGAAAAGAACCGAGGAACAAGAGTGGTTTTTACATCCAGACTTTTAACACAAAAGCTTTTAGCCATCTGCTT
The DNA here is from genome assembly GCF_002922805.2 of Oryzias melastigma. NCBI lineage: Eukaryota > Metazoa > Chordata > Actinopteri > Beloniformes > Adrianichthyidae > Oryzias > Oryzias melastigma. Next base: position 13,738,138 of record NC_050528.1, read on the forward strand.
TTAAGGTCGTGGTTTTAGTCTTTGGAGGATCACTGTGTTGTGTTGTGTTTCTGGATTTGGTGAAGTGGACCTGCATGAGCCGTCAGCTCAGCTCCCACCTATCCCTAAAGTGTTTCTATTTATGTTTTCTTGGTGCGTGTATAAATTTGAATTCTTTTTGTTTGCCTGATCCGTCAGTGCTGAGGACCCAGGTGCCAGTCTCGTGCCCCTGAGGAGGCTTTCTCCCCCCAGTTGTAGTGACATGTCCTGGTGAAGGGATTCACAAGTGTAAGTGTGCTGTATCACGTGAGTGGGGTGAATCATATTTTAGTTGTTTTGTTTTGGGGCCTATCCCTTCCCTATAGCTAAACTGGGCCTCAGCTAACTGAACTTTTTCCCATTTAGTTTAGTCTGATTGTGTTTTTAATAAACTCTTTAATTGTGTTTTTAGAATTTTTTAAAATAAAAATGTATTTTAACTCTGAGCCACGCCTGCTGCTTTTGTGTGCAATCGTCCTATTGAATGGTCCTCATTTTACCACCTACCACAATTGTGTGTAAGCACCCACACACACTCACAGGAACGCTGTCAAACTGATATTTTAACTTTTCTGCATAGATCAACATGTTGATGAGTTTGAATCGTTTTTTTTTACCAATTCCCGAAGAATCATAATATCCTCACAACATACTGCTACTTGTATCCTTCATGTTCAGCCTAAAAACCTGTTTTTTTGTTAATTTTTTCTTTCTTGATACATAAAAATAGATCAAAGTGAACAGAAAGATGAAATTCATTTCTTGAAGGTGAAAACTGATAATCAGAAAACAACACTGACAGCTGAAATAAGGACAATGATCTTTAATAAAGTGTTTACAAACTGAACATGAATATGTATTTGTATGTAAGAAAATGAAAATAGTTCACTTTAGAAACTATTCAATGGATCAATACTGTTTGAATGGATCTCCACCTGAAGGCTGATGCTGAACTAGATGTTCTCTAACCAAACCAGCAGATGAAGTTCGTTATTGAGAAACAGAAGATATTCTCTGACTTCTGTTATTCTCCATCTAAACATCCAAAAGTTTCTTTTTTCTTCAGTGGATCCATGTGAATCCATCTGTGTTGTTTAAAAAGTTTCACCTCAAAGAAATGCAAACCTCAGTGTAAGAAATATGAATTATTTAGAGTCAAAATGATCGTATAGATCAAACTTTCATATAAAATTGTTTGTAAATGGTGTAAATTTACTTACAGCTTATCTTCCTTGATTTAAGGTCCAAAGAGCTTTGAGGTTTTTTTTTTTCATTGGAGAACTCTGTTTTGTGCTGAAGAATGACTTCATGGTGCTGCTGATTCTTCTCTGCAGCTGCTGTTTAGTGTTGCTTTGAACTAAGTAACCTTATGTTGTTATAATTCATGCAAAGTTTATCATCTGTAACTTTATCATAGGAAACTTAGTTATATCCCCAAACACTGAGCTTCATAAAGAAACATTTTCTAAATGTTCCAGAGTCTCTGTCCTGATCTTTTAGTAACTGATCCTACCAGAATGTGAATGTGGATATCAGCTTCTTGATCGTCTACATCTGTAGTCTTCATTGAATCAGCTTCTCTTGTTTCAGAAACACAAACTGCTCTGGTTCAGAGAATGTTCTGTTCAGACAGAATGTGATTCCAA
>NC_050528.1:13747229-13750298 GCF_002922805.2 Oryzias melastigma
CGCTCAAAGTCTAGAGCATTTAGTTTAACGTTATATAGGCCCTCTAAAAATTTGGATGATTTGGTTGATTTAGGAGCAGTTAACGTTTACTCTGGTTACTGTTGTAATGTCCCTTCATCCGATATTTGAAAGGGAATTTTTAGATTAGTAATCTAGCGTTATTTGGTTACTTTTGAATCGTAGTTTGTCTCCTTGAAGCTAGCAATCTGTGTTTTGTGAATATGGGCTATATAAAAAAAGAATATGTACAAATGTAATTAAGACACATTATTTCATATATTTTTTTTATTATTATTTTTTACTAATGAATAATAATTAAGGGCAGATAATGAATCAGAACCATATATTGTAAGGTATGTTGTACAGTGCTTCAAATTTTTGTTCCATGTGCCCTTTTTTTAACTTTGAGCACCTGCCCTTCCAAATGTCTCTGCACGGCCCTGATTATGGGTGAAACTTCCGCGGTAGACGCTGGAACTCGCATGTATTTACATTACAACTGTGATTGAACTGTAGAGCTGACAGCGCAATTCCTTTTGTTTTGGATCTATAACTACATATAAATGTGGGAAAACCAGCTGTCATGTCTTAAAAGAGGCGACGTAACAACTCCGGTGCTGCTAAAATTGAAGGATTGGAGGATGACCTAAAAAAACACAACAAATACAGTACTAGCATTTTTAGGTACTTTCTCAATTCAGCTGCGGCAGGTGGCGAAATTGTGAACAATCTTAAAAGTTCACATCATAATTCTTTATTTATGCCTATTTCTGCCATGGTGTAACAAGGAGTCAGAGGCAGTCGGATCCATATGCAGCGTTTTATTAAAGAGTTGAGGGGCAGAAGCTGGTCAGACAGGCAGAGGTCAGGCACGGCGTGGAGATTTCATAGGTGAGGCAGACGGCGGTCAGAGACAGGCGAAGGTCAGGCACGGCTTGGCTTTGTCAGAGGAGAGGCAAGCGGAGGTCAAGGCCAGGCAGGAGTCAAGGCAGGCGGCTGACAGGAGAGAGTGGAGTTCAAAATAAGTCGGCAACAGTAAGGGCAGGATTCAGAGATTCAGAATAGCAGGGAGTAATACTTCGCAGTGAGTTTGGCTTGGTGCTCTGGTTTTAAGCTGTGAGGGTGATTGGAGATGAGAAGCAGCTGAGGAGCTTCTGGGAGGAGCTGCAGGGGCTGATGGGAAATGCAGTGAGAAGAAAACAGGAAGTTGCTAATACTCAGGAGACTGTGTGCGGAGGGAGCCAGAGGGGGAGACAGAGGGCAACCTTCTGACACATGGTTAGCACACAGTGCTGATCAATTGTAACGTTATCTCTTCTCTTGTTTTTACATGCTGCGATGAGGGATGCATCGCGCGGTGAAGCTTTTGACCGTTTCAGGTTTTGACAAAGTCAGCTGCAGTTTAAACATGCGTAATTTTTGAATTGCTGATACCAGGAGATGCAGCAAATACACACGAAATATCTTTTCTGCTCTTGTGACACTGGTGTCAGCAGCGCGGTTAAGCTAGTTTCATATTCGACATTCGTCACACATTCAGTAATGAACAGCAATATTTCTCAATCGCCTTTGCTAAAAAACACCAAAAATGTTTTTCCTGAGAGATAATAAAACAATCAACATTCCACATTACTTTCAACAGCAGATCGGGCAAAGCGCTCCGGCTCCGCTCACATTGCAGCGGCGTTTGTGGTGGTCTGCTCGTTACGTGGATCGTGAATAATGAAAATGAGTCATGTGAAACATTGATTGTTTTATCATCTGACAGTAAAACATTTTTGCTGTTTTTTGGTAATTTATCTCATAAGAGAAATAAATAACAGAATCTAAATGAAAACATGCTTTAATGTTGATTAAACATTAATATGTATATTTGAAAACAGAACATTTTGAGTTTTATCTCAAAACTTTGACTTTTGTTCTAATTTTAGTGTCAGTTTCACCAATGGGTTGATGTCCCTCAGGGTCAAACACAAACTTAGAGCATTCATGCGGTGTTGGAACAAATGAGAAATAACTGTCTGACTTGGAAAACACACATAAACCTCAGAAAAACACATTTTCCAAAACCACATAAACGCAGAAATAACTTTCTGCAGCTAAACTAAAGTTATTGTATTTTTAGTGCATCATCTATGGGGAGACGCTGATTAACAGGGATTATTAAAAGAACTTATTCCCGTTTGGTGGGCAAATAGTTTTATGGCCCCCTGGAACATAGTTTGCTCACCCATGTACTAGAGAATATTTTGTTCACTTCACATGAAAATGGAAAATTTTAGACTTAAGGAGAGAAATTCATAAAATAATCTTAAACTTTAAAAGTTGAACTGTGACCTAAAACCTGCAGAATTAGAACAAATGTGCAATAACACTAAAATAAGTGAAATTTAAGGTAATTTCTGACAAACAAATGAAAGAACATTTTTTATGTAGCATTCTACAACACCATTCAGAATACCAAAATGCTTTACAATAACACGAGATAAAAGGAAATGTAAAATTGACCAAATTAAGAACAAATATTAAAAACTACAGTATAAAATTGTAGCGTTCCTCCCTTGGAAACAACTGTGATAACCTGTGTTGACCCTTTGGTCACCCAACTTTTATTTGGAGTTAAGATAACAGAGTTCCTCTCCCAGCAATAAAGTTGGCTAAAACTTCTATTTCCTACTCGGATGTTAAGTCATTAATCTCTTGGTAACCTGGCCAGAAAACCTGGCTATTATGCATTCCAAACTCTGGTTAGTTTCGACCTGTCACCTTCAAAGGATCTTTTGGTTCCAGCAGGTCGACCCCTGTGGAGTCTGCAGGAATCCATGACAGACTCTCAAGATCCTCTGTGTGAAACATGTGACCCTTCGTAACTTTTCTCATGTTTTAAAAGACAGGACTTTTGTCAAATGGATCTAACATGTAAAACATCTCTTCACAGCTCCAGAAGAAATGCCCTGTTTATTAAATGACTATAATAAAAATTTTATTCCTAACAGAAGAAGATTCACAACTACTTTGAGGTTAAAATTCATGAAATAATCATGTGTAACCATTAAAGCTTGGTGAATT
>NC_050528.1:13750421-13762580 GCF_002922805.2 Oryzias melastigma
AAGAAGACATTCAGAGACCAGAATAAAGTTATGCCCGGGATATTTGCATATCCAGAGCTCATTGGGACATGCAAAATAGCTCCAATCGTAAAACACCTCAAATCCCCACTGATTGGGCGATTCTGGCCCTGAATCTCAAATTCAAAACCCTAGCGCACAGAGCAGAAACAGAAACAAGAAAGAGAAACATCACAAGAGAGAGAGGGATATAGATGGATTAAACATGACTTCCAAGATTCCCATTATTGGTAGTTTTCTAGAAGAAACCAAACCCTCTTTACCTTTAGTTCTTCTAGTCTTAAGATCACGTTTTTTTTCACACACTTTCTTCTTTTTTAACATTTTTGTCTCCAGTTTATTTCATAGACTGATTCCAACATTTTTACAATTTTTGATGCTTTTATTTTGAAACTGATTTTCAACACTACACCATTTGATAAGTTTCATTGTCCGGCCAGCTTTGCAACTTATACTTTTTGGCCACAAAACGGAATAGAGAAATCGTTCGACCACCCCAGAAGCTAAGTGACTGAACAGAGCAGAACCAGCAGAACCTGCAGGTTTCTGGTGAGAAACCTCCTTCCTTTCTACACCTGGCTGAAGATCTTGCCTCCACAGCCTTCCTGAAGCATCCAGCCAGTAACGGGATCAACCACCCTTCCTGGACGGATCGAACAGACCCAGATCTACAGACCGCTTGGTGAGAAGTCGAACTTCGCTCATACAGTCAACTGCTGGTGGTTACAATAAAGATTTTGCAAACGTAACATCTTTGCCCAATTTTAATTCCTCCTTTTTAAAGATTAGCTTGTCCTCAGCTCAGTAATGAAACATATTTTTATGCACAACACACACTTAATGCATCCACACATTTAGCTTTTTTCACCTCAATATTGTGTGTCTTTTCTTCTCATTTACCTATTCTGGTTATTAGTTAAAGCTATATTCTGTGTTCCACATATGTTCATTTCTTTCCATGCTTTTACGTACATTATTTCTGCTTGTTTAACTTCATGTTATTCAATAAATCTTCAAAAGGACGTCGTTGTTCAGATATCATTATTTTTCTTCTTTGTGGTAAAGTCAATTCAAAGGGTATGAACGACCTAAAGTTGAGAGACTGATTAATTGATTACTTTTTATACTAACTGGTATCACAATTGCAACAACACATCATCAGTATAAAACTAACCTGTCTCACGACGGTCTAAACCCAGCTCACGTTCCCTATTAGTGGGTGAACAATCCAACGCTTGGTGAATTCTGCTTCACAATGATAGGAAGAGCCGACATCGAAGGATCAAAAAGCGACGTCGCTATGAACGCTTGGCCGCCACAAGCCAGTTACTTTTCAACCAATTTTTGGATTGAATACTTCATATTCACCTCTTTCACGCTACAATACATATCCTGCGTACGTACATACAACATCATACTCTTGCTGAACTTTATTATTTTTTTATATTATTTTCACAATTGATGCATAGGCTACATTTACATACAAGCTCCATTAAAACACACTTTTTCCAGCAATAACACAAGACGAGGATCAGATGTTAAATATGTATTTTTGTTTTATTTAGCATGTTAAAAATGTCACTGACTTGTAATTAGCTCTTGTCAAGGCATCTGGTGATAACCCCGCCCACATTTTACAGTATTCTCAATACCTAAATAAGAGACGTACTGATCATTGATCGTAATGTAATTTCCAGTAATGAAAATTGTGCTCTCTTCAACGGAAGCAACACAAACATCATTTCTACGTCACAAATCTGCAAAAACATGACACTAAAAAAGGAAATTGGTCCGGTTCATTTCAGAGCAAACTGGAGGGATGGTGACCTAAGAATGAACTTTAAAAAAATCTTTTCTATCTCAGACAACATAGCAGCACAAATGATCATTCCAACGGCACAAACCAGCACAAACATATAGCACTAAGAACTCTGCTTATTATGTTTCATATAGGTGGGGGGTCAGCTTCACGATGGTGTGTAAGCACCTATACTCACAGGTGCACCATCATGGAGAGCTATCTAATTGATTTTTTAAATTTCCTGCATAGATGAACATTGACGAGTTTGAATCGTTTTTTTTTTTAAACTGATTTCCAAAGAATCGTTACATCCTTATAAGGTACTGATAATTGTATCCTTCATCTTCAGTTCATTTGTTGAAGGTAAAAACTCTTAAAATCAGAAAACAACATTGACAGCTGAAATAAGGACAATGATCTTTAATAAAACGGTTTAAAACTGAACATGAACAGTTACTTTAAACTCCCCAAAAAACAATGAAAAATGAATAATGTTCACTTAAGAAACTATTCAATCGGTCAATAATATTTGAACGGATCTCCACCTGAAGGCTGATGCTCAAACCAAACCAGCAGATGAAGTTAGTTGTTGACAAAAAGAAGATCTCTGACTTCTGTTGTTCTTCATCTAAACATCCAAAAGTTTCTCTTTTCTTCAGTTCACTGCAGAGACTCCTCACATCCTCAGAGAAGAAGAGTCTCTGTCCTGATCTTTTAGTAACTGATCCTTCCAGAATGTGAATGTGGATATCAGCTTCTTCATCGTCTACATCTGCAGTCTTCATTGAATCAGCTTCTCTTGTTTCAGAAACACAAACTGCTCTGGTTCAGAGAATGTTCTGTTCAGACAGAATGTGATTCCAACCCAAAGTGTGGTTTTCTCAGAGGAGCAGAGATCTTTCTGCTTCTGTTTGACCGCATGAAACCAGCAGAGACCAGAACTGAGACAGAAACTCTGAGAGTGGAAGTGAGCGCTCTGAATGCTGAATGTGTCTGTGTTTGGACTCCCAGCAGAACTGTGCTGCTCTCTCATGTTCCTGTGGTTTCAGGAGGATCAGAAGAAAACACACTGATGTACTTCAGGATAATTGCACACGTGCACAACTCTACATTTCCTCTTTCATGCTGTCACTTCCTGCATGAATCTTTATCTAATAACTGCAGGAATATTTGTCATTTTCTTCCATCATTTCACACAGCAGTTCACCAAGTTCCTCCACTGCAGACAGAGACAGTCATGTTGATGTGAACATTAGAGAAACTCATCATGGAGCTGAAATATCATCCTGATTCACTCAGATGACACTTGAACAGCACACAGGTTTTTGTAGCACACTTTCTCAATGTGTGTGTCGGGCTATTACTACATCTTTGGATCTGGAACTGGACTGTTTGTATCGGGTAAGAAGAAACATTTCTGCTCCTTCAGCTGTTTGATTGTAGAAAATGTGTTTCAAGTCAGTTTCTGCTGCTTCAGCTTCACATGTTAGTTTGTTCATCATTAGCAGAGAATTCATCAAGCAGCCATTGTTACAGAAGAAAAGCTGAATCATTTCTGCAAACATGTTGAAATCTCACTGAACAACTAAACTGATTCTTGATTTCTGCAAATATGAGTGAAGTTACAAATATTTAGAGTTTGATGATCTCACTAATTCTGGAACATCTGCTGGTTTCTGAGAACAAGATCAGATCTGAACTTCAACTGAATTTAACTGAAGTTTGGAAACAAAACTGAAGAAAATTATCATTTTAATGAAGGAAACGGTTCACAAAATACATTTGTTTGTCAAAAAAATGTTTTAAAATATTTTCTAGAGAAAAAAATAGATTTTTTTTAACTGTGTGAGTGTGTGTCTGTGCTGCTTGTTGCTGCTGTCAACCTTCAGATGAGTCCGTAGTGAAGCCCGTGGTGAGCGTGTACCCAGCAGCATCCAGAGTCCCTGTGGAGAGGGGCAGCTCCCTGCTGTGTCTGGCCTCAGCCATGTTTCCTCCTGTGGTCCAGTTCTCCTGGAAAAGACAGAAGAACAACGGACAACCAGAGAACCTTCCTTCTACTGGGACAGAGCAGCTGGATCTCAGAGAGTCTGGACGCAGCGCCTCCATCCTGCTGATCCATCAGCAAGAGGACAGCTCCTATAAATACATCTGCTCCGTCAAACATGAGGGGGGAACAGTGGAGGTCCAAACACAACAAGGTAATGAAGGCTTGGTGACTGTGTTCAACAGAGATTCAGCTTCATTCCGACTCTTTCTCTGTTTCAGAGTTTGCTGCACTTCCAGCTGCAGGTTCCACAGCAGCTCTAACATCCCATCCAGCATCTTCCAGCATTCTAGCAGAGGGAACAGCCTCTGTTCCTCCTCTGGACCTGGTGAAGCTGTCCTTCCAGTCTGAGTGCAGGGTGAAGCTGCTCTGCCTGCTGTACACAGTGCTGATAGTGAAGAGTCTGGTGTACTGCTGTGGACTCTCTCTGCTGATGATCCTCAGAAACAAGGGAGCATCCACCAACTCCAAACATGCTGACTGACTGTTTTCTGATCCTCTTTTCTCTCCATCAAATCTCATCCTTTCATCTCATTCATCACTTTGATCACAGCTCTCTAATGTTCTTAATGACTTGATACAGATTCTTCATCAAACTGTGTCAGCAGATGTTTTATGAAGATGTTACATTGATTTCTCCTTTTTCTTTTAAATATTTTTATACACAGTGATCCATCTCCTTTCAATGTAACTGTGTTTCTTAAAATAAACATAAATATAAGCATTGATGATGCAATATTTTCTTATTTCTCTGTAAAGAAATTTAAATCTGTATGTTTTTTATTCTTTCAAGAACATAAAAATATAAAAGTTTCCATGAATCAGAATAAAGACAGAGAGCAGAGAGAGGTTGATGAGTGAACAGCAGCAGATATGAATCTGCTCTCAGTGGTTTTTATTACAGGAAATGCTGCTGAAAGACGATCAAACTTCCTGCAGATGTTTGTGTTCTGCAGCTTCATACCGTTATATGTGGCTTCACAATTAAAAAGTAACACAACACACACATATAAGTTGTTTGCTGCTGTAATTCTGACAAATGTCCTTATGATTTTAGTTTCAGACATTGAGTCTAGTATTATTGATGTTTTCCATCATGAGGGAATCTGACATTTGTTTGCACACATCTGAAAGAGTTTGGGAAAGACTCCTCCCAGTTGGTGAGCACAGAAGTTCAGTGAACACAGAGCACATTGGTGCCGTCTGCCTTCTTCATGCTGGTTCTCTTGAACAGAACTGTGACCTGGTTTTTATCCATCACAAAGTCATTCAGTGGAACAAGGGAGGATCTCAGTGCTGTGATGTTCTGGAGAAAATCAGAACTTTCAAAACGGGAAAAGAAGTTATTAAAACATGAGGTCATTCTGAGTCTGAAACACCTTCAAAAATGACTTGTTTGTCTTCCTCTGTCTGCTTGTTAATGGAGGTTTTAGATTTGAACCTTGACAAGCTCTGATATCACCTCCTGATCTGAGCTTCAGTTTGTTCTTTGGAGTCATTTGGATTTTTCTTTTTCCATCTTTATTTCTTCAGAGATGGTCTTTTTTTATTACAGTAATTGCATAACTTACATTGACAGTTTATTAAGTTCAATTAATAAAAAATGTAGGGAAAACAGAGAGATATAATGCATGTTTTTTCATCATCCATTGAAAAGTAACTAAAATATCTACTAGAATTGATTAATAAAATGAGTAGAAAACAGTTGCTTTACATTGAAGCAGATCAAGGGCGCCCCCACATGGCTGTTTAAGGGCTTCAATGTGTTCAATGATCAGAATCATTGCTAACTATAACTATAATCAGTGGGAAAAAAACTACAAATCAGCTGAATGCTTCATTTTTTTAAACATTTTTTTAACCAGAGATTTCTCAATAAACAGGAAGTTTATTTGTACTTTAGTTTTTTTCTCCACAGTTGTTAAACATGCAGTGTGTTTGTGAACATGAATGTGTTTGAGTGTTTGTGCATCATGTGACCCAGATTGTCTTCATCTGTTGTCAGATTCAAATCAGGAAGATGAAACCACACAGCAGCTTCAGCTGAGCTGTCAGTCTGCAGCAGCAGTCTTCTCTGTGAGCTGCAGGGGCTGATGGGAGCTTGGAGGAGGAGTCACAAAGCACGTGGTCCTGCTGTCATCTCACAGCTCGTCCTTCTTTGTCCTCAGCTGCATCAGAACACCACTTCTCCTCAGGTTCACCAGAGGAAACACGGCTGAACAAAATGCTTTTCCTCCCAGCTGCTGCTCTGTGCTGTCTGTGTTCAGGTGAGTGTTTGCAGCCAATCAGGAGCCAGCCAGGTCTACCTGGAACAAACACGGTCACCCTGACCTTCACCTGTCTGTCTGTGTCTCTGCAGCACTGGTTACCATGGCAGCAGAACTCATTCAGGAGGATTTAACATTGACCAGGAGAGTTGGTCAAAGTGTCTCTTTCAGCTGTGGAGGAACTCGGGAGTGTGATGACAGCTACAGAGGCTGGTACCAGAAGAAAGAAAATGAAACATTCAGACTGATTGTTGTGTTTGATGAAAGTAATGGTGAAATAAATAAAGGTTACGGTCATCCTCAAGAAGATGATTTCTCTGCTGATAAAACCCAGACAGGATGTGAATTGAAGCTCAATAAAGTCAAAGTGGATCATTCAGCCTCCTATTACTGCAGCTGCTGGAAAGAGGATCTCCACAGTGAGAAATGATTCCTGCAGGCTGAACAAAAACCTGCAGATGAACAGATGTTAGTGTTTGTGACAGAAAGAGAGCAGGAAACCACAGCCAGGTTCACATGTTTCTCCTCCATCTCACACAGACTCAGAAACACACTGAACTGAGAATTCAAGCATTAAATTAAAACAAAGTGAATTTAAATCAAGCTTAAGGATTTTTGGCTTTGACTTAATTTCTGCTATGAATTTTGAGAAGTAGTAATGTCTTGCCTTTTTGATTGAGTTATTGTAGTGTGTTAGTGTGTTTTTATAAATTTGATGATGTATTGTTAGTTTTGTTTTGCGCCATTGTCGTTCCGCCCTCCTTGTCATTATTTTTAGATTATTTATGTCAGGGGTTCTCCAAGGAGAAGGAGCTTTCTCTTTGACAGTTTTTAATTTTAATGGGGCAACTTTATCCAGAATTGTAGTGAGTTTATTACTGAAATGCTGAACTGATAAATCTACAAATGGATATGAGAAACTTGGTTGCTGGTTTTCCAGATGCGAGATAAAGTTTGCAGCCACTTCAGGGTGTAGACAGCGCCTTCTATAGGTTTTCTCAGGAAGCTTCTCAATCATGAAATCATGAACTTTATAAAACACACACGAATGATCAGAAATGCCCACATCCACAACAGAGGTCACAGTGGCCTTCAGGCCATGAGTAATAATGAGATCCAGAGTGTGACCTCTATTGTGGGTGGGCTCATTCACATGCTGAATAAAATCCATAGATGTTAAAATGTTTAAAAAGTCCCGGACATACATTCCAGAAGGATTGTGGACATGCAAGTTAAAATCACCCAATACCAGTATTTTCCTAAAATCCATATAAACTAATGAAAGCAGTTCAGAGAAATCAGATATAAAAGATGAATTATACTTTGGCGGTCTATACACTATCAAACACAGCATGACTGGATTATTAAAAACAATGGCCTGATATTCAAAAGAAAGATATTCATTAAACACTGTGTCTTTAAAACCAATACCAGCATTTAAAATTGCAGCAGTCCCACCACCCCTGCCTTGTTTTCTGTCCTTGTTTGTGAAGTTAAAAAGGGGTGGTGTTGCCTCTGACACTGAGATTGGTGCACCAGTGTTCCAAGTCTCAGTTAAAAACAAGCCATTGAGATTGTGATCTAAAATAAAGTCATGAATAAGAAATGATTTGTTTGAAAGTGATTGAACATTTAAGAGTGCCAGATTAAGTTCAGATGATTTATTACTGCAGCTGGGTTGGTGATGATTGGATTAGTTCTGGATGTGCACAGTTATAAGGTTATTGTAGTTCCTGTTGCGTATCCTAGCATGAACCACAGACCGCGTGGATATGAGAGATGATATGTTGAAGGTGACAGGGGGTGGTGATGATTTGGGGGTTATGTGATGATGGGGTCTGGTAGAGGGGACAAAGTTTTGTTGTGGTTCTGCAGGTGTTGGTTCCTGGGCAGTATTCATATTTGATAGTCAGTCATCTGTCATGGGTTCCCTCCGCCTGGGTTTCTCGTTCGCGTCCGCATTACATCATCTTTAAAACAATGCACAGTGTGTTGGATATTTGCCGTTAAAATATTGGCTCCAAGGGGACTAGGGTGAAGACCATCAGGTCGATAAAATGAGGGGCGGTTCCAAAAAAGATTAAAATTATCAATAAAATCATACCTGAACTTGCGGGAAGCAGACAGCAGCCAGGTATTCAGGGAGAGGATCCTGCTGAATCTGGTGGATCCTCGGGAGAGTGTGGGGATGGGTCCAGAAATAAAAATAGTTTTCCCAGTGTTATTTAAAAAGAAAAATAGTTTCATAAAATCCAATTTCGTCACCTCCGACTGCTGCAGTGTGGTGTCATTGGTCCCAACATGGACGATAATCTTGGTGATGGTGGAGGGGAGGGAAACCAGAAGGTCTGGGAGTTTTTGAAGAATATCCACCACCTTTTCTCCAGGGAAGCATCTGGTAACTGCATTGAAAAATCTTATATTCCTGGTAATGGAGTCGCCGATGATTAAGGCTGTTGGGGTGAAGAGTGGCCGGGGTGGATGTGGGTCGGATTCGACGGGTGTAGGAGCTACACCATCCTGCTCCTCCGCAGCTCCTCCGGGGGCTGGGTGGCCGCCCCTGGGCCGTGTTGATGGTGGCTGATCGCGGCCAGCGCTCCGTCCGTTCACCGCGTCCCGGAGGAGTTTAATCCTCCGGTTAGTAGAGGCTTTTTCGCCGTGCGTCGGCTGCCGGATCTGGGCTGCTTCCGTGGTTCGATTTCCCGCTTGTGCTCCGGTGGTGGAAGCGACAGGAGCGTTGTCTGTACCGGACCCCCCGCTGCGGCTGCTACTCGCAGTTGTTTGGGAGTGTTTCGCTCCCCCGGATGGCAATGCCGACGTGGCGGGAGATGGATCCTGCCCGCTGCTCCCCCCAGCAGCGGCGCACCCCACGGTGTCTTCGTTTTCCAGAGCAGAGAACCGGTTAGATAAGGTAAGCTGGGGAGGCGTTGATGGTGGTGTCAGCCTCGACTGGGTTCTTCTCGAGCCCCGAACAACTACCTCGGCCCAGGATGGATGATCTATCGGTGTAGAGCAGGAGGAAGGCCGCACACTCCGGGTCCCACGGAAGTGTGTCCTGGGCGACGGTCAACCTGGTGATCACCTGCGACTGCTTTGCAGCAAGTTGGTAAGCGCTGGCGAGGAGAGTCTCCTTTTCGGTGAGTTCATCTGCGAGTTTTACTAATTCATCCTTGAGTCTGGTGACAGTATCATTCATCTGGACACAGCTGCAGTTTACACAAGCCATAGTTTGTGTAACGCTGATCCAGGCCGAGGCAGGTGAACGCCGCGCCGAGGCAGGTGAGATCCAGGCCAGGGCAGGTGAACGCCGCGCCGAGGCAGGTGAACGCCGCGCCGAGGCAGGTGAGATCCAGGCCGGGGCAGGTGAATGCCGTGCCGAGGCAACTCTGTGTTTATTCCTACAGCTACGTTCACACCAGCTACGGGTTTCAGTGACCACTGATTTTTTGCCACAACTCTGTCTGTCTGTCATATGTCATGGTTTTGGTCCACAGAGGGCGCATGACTTTTATTCAACCCTACAAACAGATGGTTCCTTTGTCCAAATTTGTGGATTGACAATACTCTTTTTATGAATCCATAAATGCAGAAATCAGTTTCTGCAGACACAGAAACTCAGAAATCAGTGAGTCTGAAGAAAGTTGAGTTTTCAGTCTGTTTTAAATGTATTGATTATCAGCTGATCAGAGAAACACACAAAACAAATAAACTGTAGATCTGGTAAAGCTTTGATAATCTGTGTTTTCCAGATGACGTCTTGATGGACCGTCACCATCTTCTGTCCTTTAGTCCTCCTGCTAAACCTCCAAAAAAGTCCTCAAAGCTGTTAATGCTGAGTCAGCATTTAGAGAACATCTGCTGCTCTAACAGCTTTTAGATCGTCTTCCTGAACTGTTTCTCTGCTTCTCTTTGTTTTAAAACTAGGAAATAGAAAGACTTCCGGTGACGGCATGTTGGAGAAAGCAGCGTTAAAGCGGGGCTCCGTCTGAAAGATTGAAATACCCAAACAAAACCCTTTTAACTGGTCGGCGAAACAACAAAATTATTCATGGCAGCAACGATGAGAAGTAAAGCTACAAGCAAACAAGAAGCAAATATGGAAAAGAATGAACACTTGAGGCAACTGACTCTGCCGCTGACCACCGCCGACAATGGATCTAACATGGCGAATGACGGTAATGCAGATAACAAAATACTACGAGAACTGGAGAAACTGAGGCAAGAAAACAGAGAAGGTCATTCACAGACCAAATTGTCGTTAACCAAACTGGACACGGTTATGCAAGAACTGAAGAATGACAGGATTAAACTTGAAAAGAGGACGGCTGAAACGGAGAGCCGCATTAGCGGTGTGGAAGATGCTGCACAGAGACTCGAGAGGGCGATTCGATACCTGCTTCAGAGAGAAATGGACCTGACGGCCAGATACGAAGACCCCCAGAATAGGTCCCGTCGAAACAACTTGCAAATATATAGGTGCCAGAAGGCAGTGAGGGGAAGGACGCAGCAGCCTTTGTGAGGGAGCTAATCAAAACCACCACACAGCTAACACCGGAGATTAGCAACATTCAGATCGAGCGAGCACACAGAGCGCTAGCTGCTAAACCGAAGAACCCCGTGTCTGCACCGTGGTCCATGATTGTGAGGTTTGTGGACTACTCTGTGAAAGAAGCTATTCTGAAACAAGTCTGGAGTCAGAGACAAGTGCTGTACAAAGACAGACAGATTTTCTTCGATCACGATTATTCCCCGGACCTGCAAGCGTGGCGTGCCCAGGTGCGAGAAGCCATTAAACAGCTAAAGCAGAAAAACATGAGAGTCAAATGTGTTTACCTGGCGCAGCTGAAGCTACTCATGGAGGAAGGAGAAAAGGTCTACCCATCGCTTGCTGCCGTGGCTTCGCCATTGAAGGAGCTTGGAATCCAGGTCCGGGTGGACGAGCGCGAGAGGATGGAGCATGAACTAGCGCGCCACAGGGGGAATATAGCCGGAGGGAAACACTAGCGGGAAACAGCGAAGCTATCCGGTAATGACGCAAAAGCTTTGTTCAATGGAAGCGATAAACGTTGCTGTGCTGATGACTACTAGCAAGTTCGAATAAATCGACGGTAGGGTACTACGTTTTTGTTTTGTTCCGAAGTAATAGACGGGCAACAGAACCTACTGGGAGAACGTAAAGAAGATAATAGATGACGTTTTAAGAACAGAATTACCCATGGATCCACTCTTATTTCTTTGGACTCTTACAACAAAGACATACTTAATAGAGACCAGTGTTTTGTTTTACGTATTCTCATGATGGTTGCAAGGAAGATGATCACTCTGAACTGGCTCAAACCAGATCCTCCAACAGTAAGCCAGTGGTTACAAAAACTGAAACAAGTTTATTCAATGGAACGGCTGACGGCCCAACTGCAGCTGAAAAGGGACATTTTTTCAAGAAGATGGACCCAAGTGACTGCTCTTTTTGAGTGATTTGGACTGTACCTGTCTGCCTATATTCGTATTTGCTGGTGTCCACATGTCTGAGGACTCGAGATTTTGTTAACAGAGTATTGTTTTTTGTATGTACATGTCAACATACTTATATATATATTGTCACTTTCTCTCCTTTTCCTGGATTAGGAAATTAGGCCAATCTCAACGCAAGGTGTTTGTTTATTTTTGGTTTTGCTTTTCTTTCTTTTTTTTCTATGTGTGTTTGTCATATATGTTTATTGCCTGTGATTGCATTTTAAGGCAATAAAGTAAAATAATAAATAAAACTGGGAATTATCTTGAGGAGCTTAAAAAAAACTGAAATTTTATCTTCAGTGTGATGACAAACAAATTCAACATTACAGGTCTTTTATGTCTCTAACCACAGTTTTCTAACTCTGAAAACAGCAGACTGTAAACATTTATAGGCACAAAATGTCATGGCTGCACTCCTTCCTCATCCTCAGGCTGTTGGGAGCTAATCAGGTGATGAGGGACACCTGTTTACCTCACTTTATTAAGAGCTGCTGCCCTCCAGTCTCCAGTTCCAT
>NC_050528.1:13762703-13772052 GCF_002922805.2 Oryzias melastigma
ACCTGGACAGCCTGAAGGACATCCTCCTGCACCACCCTCTACGTCAGCCCTCTGCTGTGCACTCCCTCCATCTCCTCGTTGGCCCCCACTGTTGATCACCGTTCATGAGTTTTCACCACCAAGTAAGATCCAAACCTGTACCTGTCTGATTACAATACCTCTCCTGCCTGCGTTCCTAACACCTCTCCTTCCTTAGTGCCTGAGCGCCCCCTGCTGACTGAAGGCTGTCTCTCCTGGGTTCCTGGTCCTGCCTGAGCCGAATAAATGCTTACTCCATGCCTGTGTTTATTGGGGTCCAAGTACAAATCCCTTCACAATGCCTTTACAGGCTTACAAGTTTATTCAATTCAATTTTATTTATATAGCCCAATATCACAAAGAAAATTTGCTTCATACTGGAAATTTTACAAATGCACAAAATTAGTCATAAAATATGAAAAACAGCTGAAAACTGAAGAGATAAATAAAACTGGTTATACCTGCCCTTAGACCCTCGCTCCCAGTAAGGAAAAACATGAGTCAGGAAAAAAGAAGAAACCTTCGGGATGTCCATATGAGGGAGAGATCCTATCCCAGGACGGACAGACGATACCAGAATAGTTAAAGAAAGATTACCTTCTACAGCTACGTATTTAACTAGAGTTCATTCAGATCGAGCTGAAGGAGTCTGAATGAAACTGTTTGACAAATAGGAAACTAAATTTTTAACATTTAGTAACACACGAAAAGAAGTTTGGAAAAATAGTAATCACTTCATGCCTGAATTTTATTTCAGTTACGGTTATAATAAAACAATTATATTGTTTATTTGTTGTAATTGCAAGTTCAGTCCTGGATTTCATAGTATGCTGTAAATCAGTGACATAAAAGATTATCAAAGGGATTAATAAAAATAAGTAAACTGAAATGATATAAGATGATTACATTTTGGTATGTTAATTAAATCAAAATCACACATTACTATTTGTTTGTCAGAGGACAACTCAGCTCTGTCTGAACTTAATCTGAATGATTCTCCTTTTAGAGATTGTCATCGTCAGTCTGCAGACATTGTTCTGTAAAGGTTTACGTCCCAACTTTACAGCATAAACCTTCTTCCATCCATCTTCTTCTCTCATCTGGAATCTGGTTGTGGGGGCAGCAGTCTAAGCAAAGACGCCCAGACTTCTCTCTCCCCGTCCTCTTCCTCCAGCTCCTCTGGGGGGACCCTGAGTCGTTCCCAGGCCAGCAGAGAAACATAGTCTCTCCAGCGTGTCCTGGGTCCTCCCCGGGGCCTCCGCCTCGTGGGACATGGCCGGTACACCTCTCCAGGAGGACGTCCAGGAAGCATCCGGACCAGATGCCTGATCCACCTCAACTGGATCCTCTCAATGTGGAGGAGAAGCGGCTCTACTCCGAGCTCTCTCCAGGTCATGGAGCTTCTCACCATATCTCTAAGGGAGCGCCCAGACACCCTCCTGAGGAAGCTCATTCAGCCGCTTGCAGTCGGGATCTCGTTTATTCGGTCACAACTCAGAACTCATGACCACAGGTGAGTACTGGAACAAAGATCAACCGGTAAACTGAGAGCTTTGCTTTCTGGCTCAGCTTTCTCTTCACCAGAACAGACGGCTACAGTAACCGCATGACGGCATATACCTCGTCTTTTCTAATCTTAGCTTTGAGTCATGTCTGTATGGTTACCAATAATAAATTTTAGAGGCATTTCTGTGCTTTGTTATACGCTGGATCAATGATCAACAAACTCAAGGTCTGAATGAATACAAATATAAAAACAAAACATATTATTTATTAGACTTTATTAACTCTATAAGTAAAATTCACATATACCTATTTCACAAGTAAGTAAGTTAATTAATTCTTAAACTTGCATCATTCATGTTTTCTTTTTGAAGACTGTCTGACTCCTGGTGAAAAATCACATCAGAAACAACAGAAGAGTGAAGACAAAATCCATCAAATAGCCGAAATAACAAGACTAGACTAATGAGGTACAAACATTTATTAGTCATGGGGCAAATGGTCCTCAAAATTTTCATCAAACGATAAATTTTGTCACATTTGGTGCTTGCAGTGTTAATTTCAGACTCCGTCTGCTTATCTTTATCTCTGGAGAGTTTTACTTCCTTTTTTTCTTTTCTGTCTTAAAATGACTCCTGATGTTTTATTTAATCTTTTATTCATTATCCACAACCTGACAACCTTTAATAAACTTTTATGTCCGGCAAACACCTTTAACCTGCGTCGACACACTCATCGACTGACTGAGCATCCCTGCCTATAACAGATGACAAAGTAACACTGGAATGCAATTTAACATCCTGATGAACACAATATCTGTATCATCTGGTTGAACTCCAAACTTAACTCTGGACTCAATAAACTGAATGAGCTTTCATTTTTCTTTGTGTGACCACTTTCTGTTCTTTTTCTTTTTTTTGTTTATATTATATAAAACCTTTTGGTACCAACTATGCTGTGTTTTAATTCACTGCCTTCAGCTCCAGGAGACGTTCTTCTGAAGACACCTCAGCACAATCCCCTTTCTTCGTAAAAATCCTAAACCAAACCTACCAACCAAACCAAGGTTCTTTAGCCACAAAGTGCTACATTGTCTAGAACCATAAGTGGTGAGTGTAATCCTCTGTTTCTCCACCTCTCTACCTGCTTTTCCTTTCATATTCAGACCACCTTTACTGTTGACTCAATAGTAGAGACCCCCTGGAGCAGTGGTGGACAAACTCATGACTCATGGGCAACAAACGGTTAAAAAGTTTGACATAAATGTCCCTCCAGGAGCAGATGGATGGAGTGTTTTTTTGGTAATCCATCTCATAAGAGAAAGAACAGGATCTAGATGAAAACATGATTTAATGTTGATTCAACATGAATATGTATATTTGAAAACAGAACATTTTGAGTTTTATCTCAAAACTTTGACTTTTGTTCTAATTTTGGTGTCAGTTTCACCAATGGGTTGATGTCCCTCAGGGTCAAACACAAACTTAGAGCATTCATGCAGTGTTTGAACAAATAAGAAATAACTGTTCGACTTGGAAAACACACATAAACCTCAGAAAAACACATTTTCCAAAACCACATAAACGCAGAAATAACTTTCTGCAGCTAAACTAAAGTTATTGTATTTTTAGTGCATCATCTATGGGGAGACGCTGATTAACAAGGATTATTAAAATAACTTATTCCCGTTTGGTGGGCAAATAGTTTTACAGCCCCTGGAACGTAGTTTGCTCACCCCTGTACTAGAGAATATTTTGTTCACTTCACTTGAAAATTGACGATTTTAGTCTAAAGGAGAGAAATGCATAAAATAATAATAAACTTTAAAAGTTGAACTGTGACCTAAAACCTGCAGAATTACTACAAATGCACAAGAACAATCACCCCAGAGTTTATGTCATGTCACCTAATACCTGAAAATTATATAGATCAATAAATAAATTCCCCCTGCAACAATTTTATTTTCTTTAATGTTCCCAGTGGGGTCTTTATTAGGACTGTGAAGTTTTTAACAAAAATTCCACATCCTAAATGTCTTAAAAAGCTATTTTTCATGGTGACCTGAAGCCTCCTTTTCCAAAAATTCCTCTGTGTGGGCGTGGCTTTTGGTGCTGAGCTGCGTAACTCCGCCCCTTATCCTTTCCAGAAATGCTAGCGACGAGACATATGTAACACCAATGCTATTAGGCAGAGGTAGTCAAGCTATTGGACCAGATATAGGTTCGTACGGAGTGGTGTGTAATGAATAAAGGAGCCAAGAGTCAAAAACCTGGCCAAAACTCGTCTCGTAATGGCATAAAATCCTATTTGGCTCACACTCCTCTTCCGGTCTGGCTAGACAACAGGTTCGCACTGTTATTTTAGTTTTTTCACCATAGTTTTTCAGCTAATGGCTGCTCTGCTGTGCGTGCTTGCTGGCTCCGCTCTAAACAGGCCTCTCTCTCAGCTACGCACCGCACAAGTTGGGGAGGGCTCTCAAAAAAACTTTATTGACAACAAAAACGTTTTCTCTTTTTAATCAAAAATAATAATAAAACCTATGAATTATTAATGTAAATACTATTTATATTTTTATCCTCACAAACTTTTAGCTGTTTTTATCATGTTATTTATTAATATTTATTGACCTTTTTATATCATTGTAAAATGCTTTATTATTTCTGAGTGTATTTGTAACGGGGGTTACACATACACTTTGATAAGCCCATGAAATAAAATCAAACATGACCATTTAGGCTGCATTGCAGCAGCAGTACTAGCTGGAGCTCAGAATTGATTTCATGCTAGCACATGCTGATTGTTGAATTCACTTGGACAAAAAAATCTAATGAAATGCCAGAATGCAGAAAGGGTCTAATCGTGCGTCGTTTTCTAAATGTGTGCAGACAGTGGTGACATTTTTAGAGGCAGACAAAGGGTTACATTCAGGAGAACGGTTCCGGTGTCTGATTAAACCACCCGGTGGATCCGGAGCGGAGCTGCTGTAAAGGATCGGTGAGCTGCTATCACAACGGGTTGGATCAAACACGGGCAGCATATTTGTGACATCTAATTGTATTTTCTGTTTCAGTTTGATTTGAAACACGTGAGGCCAACTTAAAAAAATCCTGTCTTGGATGGAATCAAAATACGAGCGGTCAATGCAATAACCCGCGGCTTCACTGCAGGACGTGGAGCCGACATGAATTCCAATCACTTTTTCTGCTCCTCACATATAAATATATGTACAAAAACATCCGCCTAAAATTGTCATGGAGCAACCTGCTGCTACCGTCTCCAGTCACCAGAGGGAGCGCTCACCAGAGTTTTGAGCTCACCACCTGCCATCACCTGGACTCATCATCATCAGCTGTTTCCCATCATCTCATCACCTCCTCAGCATTTAGTCTGGCTCCACACTTCACTCTCTGCGAAGTTTTGTTTGTGCCACCCAGCCTGCATCTCTGAGCGTTTACTCCTGGACCTGATCTTCTGCCTCCGACCCTGCTACTCTGTTTGCCTGCTGCCTGCCCCTGACCCTCGCCTGGACTCTGACTCCTCTTCTCGCTCGTCTCGGATGTTCCCATGCCCGTGTATGACCTCTGCCTGTCTGACCCTGCTTATTCTGTGGACTATTAATAAACCTGCTGCACGTGGAACCAGCTGTCTGCCTGTTTGTGACAAAAATAAAACCTACCTGTGAAAGTGCAGGCTGTCCACTGTGTACTACATTCTTCTTCAAAAATAACTTATTGCAAAACCCTGAATCTTTCTCTGTCCGGTTGAAAAATGTCTCTTTTTCTGCACATAATCGAGTAACTATTGACGCTGCTTTGACCAATAAATCCAATCACTTTTTCCTCAGATTCCTTGGGGAAAGAAAGCTAACATCAGTATGACCTTTCACTGAATTACAATCCTTTACAGCACAGAAGTGGGATGTTATCTTCTCTTCTCCGGCCCCTACGCTATAGCTGGGCTGTCGTGATGTAAGCAAAGCTCAGAACTTCAAACTAAGTTTTTCTCGGACCGTTTGAGTGACAGTGATTTAAAAGGAGAAATACTCGGAAATGTAAACATGAAGGATTTCTTATTTGTTCTCTTTCAGAAGAAAAATGCCAAAAAATACGTGTTAAAAACTCAAAAAAACATGATTTAAAATGTAGTTCTGATCCCCAAAATTTTGGCAGGTCAAGTTGAGAACCATGGAAAACAAAACTTCTATTTACCATTTACCAAATGCCATAAAAGCCGTTTCAAATAAAACTGCAACCAAATGCTGTTACAAATAAAACTGTCATAGCAGATAACATAATAGATCCATGTGAATCAAACTTGTTTAAACAGTGTAGCGTGAAAGGGGTGAATATGAAGTATTCAGTCCCAAAGTTGGTTGAAAAATATAAACTTTATTAAACTGAGATTTAATAAAATTATCCTCGGGGCACCACCTTCGTAATGAAGGAAAATATTACTCATCAATGATTAGCCGCTACTTCTAATCAATAAAGTAATCAATTAATCAGTCTCTCAATTTTAGCGTGAGTGTCTTTACCCTGTGAAGTGACTTTGCCACAAAGAAGAAAAAAATGATATCACACAACGACATCCTTTTTAATATTTATTGAATAACATGAGGTTAAACAAGCAGAAATACTGGACGTAAAAGCATGGAAAGCAATCAACATGTGTGGAACACAGAATATAACTTTAACTAATAACTAGAATAGGTAAATGAGAAGAAAAGACACACAATATTGAGGTGGAAAAAGCTAAATGTGTGGATGCATTAAGTGTGTGTTGTGCATAAAAAGGTGGTGTTACTGATCTGAAAATGAGCTATTCTTAAAAGGAGGAATTCAAAACGGGGCAAAGATGTTACTCTTGCAAAAATAGTTGATCTTTGTTCTAACCACCAGCAGTTGACTGTATGAGCGAAGTTCGACTTCTCACCATGCGGTCTGTAGATCTGGATCTGCTCTGCCAGGAAGGGTGGTTGGTCCCGGTCCGAGCTGGATGGTTCAGGCGGGCCGTGGAGGCGAGATCTGCAGCCAGGTGTAGAAGGAAAGGGAACCTGCGGTTCTGCTGGTTCTGCTCTGTTCAGTCACTTAGCTTCTGGGGTGGTCGAACGATTTCTCTATTCCGTTTTGTGACCAAAAAGTATAAGTCGCAAAGCTGGCCGGACAATGAAACTTATCGACTGGTCTAGCATTAAAAATCAGTTTCAAAATAAAAGCATCAAAAATGGTAAAAAGTTGGAATCAGTCTATGAAATAAACGGAAGACAAAATGTTGAAAAGAAAGAAAGCGCGCTAGAAAAACGTGATATTAAGACTAGAAGAACTTAGATGTTTCGGCTCTGCTCCTTTGTTCTAGCTTCTCAGCTTAGCAGTTAGCTTAGAGGCCTGTGCCTCATGGCTTGAACGGCCTGTTTTAGCAACAGCCTTCATGGAGGGAGAGACAAGAAGGAAGGGAGAGGCAAGAGAGAGCTTGAGCCTGTGCGCCAGTGCTTTGAATTTGGGAGGCAGGGCCTGAATCGCCCAATCAGTGGGATTTGAGGCGTTTTACCATTGGAGGTAATCTGCATGTCCCAATGAGCTCTGTCTATGCAAATTTCAGGGGCGTCACCTTATTTTGGGCTGTGGATGTGTTCAATGTTGAATTAACCACAAAAGGAGTTTCTATCAAACAAAGTTATCAAAAAGTTTGTAAAACCCTATATGTGTGTGTGAATCCTATATGTGGCACATAAAATGCTTCCCAAAATCCACATAAACACAGAAAAGCAATTCTCCAAGCTTTGACGGTTACACAATGATTAATTCAAAGATTTTAACCTCAAAATAGTTGTGGAATCCTCTTCTGCTAGGAACAAAGGTTTGATTACACACATGTAATAATATTAGGACATTTCTTGTGGCTGTGGAGAGATGTTTTACATGTAAGATCCAGTGAGCAAAATCCTGTGTTTTAAAACATAAGAAATTATGCAGGGTCACATTGTTCAAACAAAGGATTCAGAGTGTCTGTCAGGAATGCTTTCACCCTCCAGGAGGTCAGCAGGTCAGCCTGCTGGAGCCAAGAAATTGACGGTCGACGTTAGGCAGACTATCCTGCATTTGAATAGTCAGGGGTCCTTCTGGTTTATGGCTTACATCCGATTGGAAGGTAGGGGTTGTGGCCCACTTTATGGCCTCCTTGCTGTAAACGAATAGCCTTTAATCTTGATAAAGGCATTCCACATGACCAAATGGTCAGCCCAGGTTATCACAGTTGTTTTCCAAGGGTGGACTGCTACAACAGTTTTAAGCTGTTTCAGTTCAAAGAGATTCTCCTGAAGTTTTCTGTTCATTCCAGAGACTCCTCACATCCTCAGAGGAAGAGACAAACATTGATCTCTATGATTTTCTTTAACTTTATTGCTTCGTACTATTGAGTCTTTCTATGTTGTTGAATCCATGTTCTTACCAGATTTGTTAATCTTAACTCTGTCACATGGACCTTAACTATTTATCCACCTTCAACATCACTGAGCTTCATAAAGAAACATTTTCTAAATGTTCCAGAGTCTCTGTCCTGATCTTTTAGTAACTGATCCTTCCAGAATGTGAATGTGGATATCAGCTTCTTCATCGTCTACATCTGCAGTCTTCATTGAATCAGCTTCTCTTGTTTCAGAAACACAAACTGCTCTGGTTCAGAGAATGTTCTGTTCAGACAGAATGTGATTCCAACCCAAAGTGTGGAGGAGCAGAGATCTTTCTGCTTCTGTTTGACTGCATGAAACCAGCAGAGACCAGAACTGAGACAGAAACTCTGAGAGTGGAAGTGAATGCTGAATGTGTCTGTGTTTGGACTCCCAGCAGAACTGTGCTGCTCTCTCATGTTCCTGTGGTTTCAGGAGGATCAGAAGAAAACACACTGATGTACTTCAGGATAATTGCACACGTGCACAACTCTACATTTCCTCTTTCATGCTGTGAGTTCTTGCATGAATCTTTCATCTAATAACTGCAGGAATATTTGTCATTTTCTTCCATCATTTCACACAGCAGTTCACCAAGTTCCTCCACTGCAGACAGAGACAGTCATGTTGATGTGAACATTAGAGAAACTCATCATGGAGCTGAAATATCATCCTGATTCACTCAGATGACACTTGAACAGCACACAGGTTTTTGTAGCACACTTTCTCAGTGTGCAAGAGCACTTGGTTTAATTTGATTGGATCTATGTTTCGATCCAAACCCAGAGAGAGGGATTGGTACCTCATATTTGGATCTGGAACTGGACTGTTTGTATCGGGTAAGAAGAAACATTTCTGCTCCTTTAACTGTTTGATTGTAGAAAATGTGTTTCAAGTCAGTTTCTGCTGCTTCAGCTTCACATGTTAGTTTGTTCATCATTAGCAGAGAATTCATCAAGCAGCCATTGTTACAGAAGAAAAGCTGAATCATTTCTGCAAACATGTTGAAATCTCACTGAACAACTAAACTGATTCTTGATTTCTGCAAATATGAGGGATGTTACAAATATTTAGAGTTTGATGATCTCACTAATTCTGGAACATCTGCTGGTTTCTGAGAACAAGATCAGATTTGAACTTCAACTGAATTTAAATGAAGTTTGGAAAAAAAACTTGTAAAATAATCAATTTAAAGAAGAACACAGTTCACAAAAAAATATATTGTTTGTAAATATTTTCTGGAGGATAAAGAAAGAAAGGTTTTTTTTAACTGTGTGAGTGTGTCTCTGTGCTGTTTGTTGCTGCTGTCAACCTTCAGATGAGTCCGTAGTGAAGCCCGTGGTGAGCGTGTACCCAGCAGCATCCAGAGTCCCTGTGGAGAGG
>NC_050528.1:13777908-13784667 GCF_002922805.2 Oryzias melastigma
CTCTGTCTGCTTGTTAATGGAGGTTTTAGATTTGAACTTTGACAAGCTCTGATATCACCTCCTGATCTGAGCTTCAGTTTGTTCTTTGTTGTTTGGATTTTCCTATTTCCATCTTTATTTCTTCAGGGATGGTTTTTATTTATTACAGTAATAGCTTAACTTACATTGACAGTATATTAAGTTCCATTAATAAAAAATGTAGGGAAAACAGAGAGACATAATGCATGTTTTTATCTTCCATTTAAAAGTAACTGAAATATCTATTTGAATTAATGAATAAAATGAGTAGAAAACAGTTACTTTACATTGAAGCAGATCAAGGGCGCCCCCTCATGGCTGTTTAAGGGCTTCAATGTGTTCAATGATCAGAATCGTTTATAAATAACTATAGTCAGTTTAGAAAACCTACAAAGAAGCTGAATGCTTCAAATAAAAAAAAAACATATTTTTTATAATCAGAGGTTTATCAATTAACAGTAAGTTTATTTGTACTTTAGTTTTTCTCCACAGTTGTTAAACATCAGATCACAGTGTGTTTGTGAACATGAGTGTGTTTGAGTGTTTGTGCATCATGTGACCCAGATTGTCTTCATCTGCTGTCAGATTCAAATCAGGAAGATGAAACCACACAGCAGCTTCAGCTGAGCTGTCAGTCTGCAGCAGCAGTCTTCTCTGTGAGCTGCAGGGGCTGATGGGAGCTTGGAGGAGGAGTCACAAAGCACGTGGTCCTGCTGTCATCTCACAGCTCGTCCTTCTTTGTCCTCAGCTGCATCAGAACACCACTTCTCCTCAGGTTCACCAGAGGAAACACGGCTGAACAAAATGCTTTTCCTCCCAGCTGCTGCTCTGTGCTGTCTGTGTTCAGGTGAGTGTTTGCAGCCAATCAGGAGCCAGCCAGGTCTACCTGGAACAAACACTGTCAGCCTGACCTTCACCTGTCTGTCTGTGTCTCTGCAGCACTGGTTACCATGGCAGCAGAACTCATTCAGGAGGATTTAACATTGACCAGGAGAGTTGGTCAAAGTGTCTCTTTCAGCTGTGGAGGAACTCAGGAGTGTTTTGACAGCGACAGATACTGGTACCAGAAGAAAGAAACAGAAACATTCAGAGTGATTCTTCAAATTGATGAAAGTGATGTTAGCACATATAAAGGTTATGGTCATCCTCAGAAAGATGATTTCTCTGCTGGTAAAACCCAGACAGGATCTGAATTGAAGATCAATAAAGTCAAAGTGGATCATTCAGCCTCCTATTACTGCAGCTGCTGGTCTCCACAGTGAGAAATGATTCCTGCAGGCTGAACAAAAACCTGCAGATGAACAGATGTTAGTGTTTGTGACAGAAAGAGAGCAGGAAACCACAGCCAGGTTCACATGTTTCTCCTCCATCTCACACAGACTCACAAACATACTGAACTGAGAATTCAAGCATTAAATAAAAACTAAGTGAATTTAAATTAGGCTTAATTTTCAAAACAGATCAAATTGCTTTATAGTTATAAAAAACAAACAAACAAACAAGAAGACATTCAAAATGTAAACATTTCAAAGTAAATACTCACCCTACACCATTGCCCCCTCAAATGACACATAAACCTCATGACCACACCATGAATACATGCATTAAAGCATGACTGTAGTTATTAAATAAACTCATGGTTTGGATCTGCTGGGAAATGAAATGATGAAATTATGAACATGTTATAATTACAAACAGATGGTTCATTTGTCCAAATTTATGGATTGACAATACTCTTTTTATGAATCCATAAACACATAAATCACAGTTTCTGCAGACACAGAAACTCAGAAATCAGTGAGTCTGAAGAAAGTTGAGTTTTCAGTCTGTTTTAAATGTATTGATTATCAGCTGATCAGAGAAACACACAAAACAAATAAACTGTAGATCTGGTAAAGTTCTGATAATCTGTGTTTTCCAGATGACGTCTTGATGGACCGTCACCATCTTCTGTCCTTTAGTCCTCCTGCTAAACCTCCAGAAAAGTCCTCAAAGCTGTTAATGCTGAGTCAGCATTTGGAGAACATCTGCTGCTCTAACAGCTTTTAGATCGTCCTCCTGAAATGATTCGCTGCTTCTCTTTAATTTGAAACTGGGAATTATCTTGAGGAACTTAAAAATCTCTGTAGTTTTATCTTCAGTGTGATAACAAACACATTCAACATTACAGGTCTTTTATTTCTCTAACCACAGTTTTCTAACACATCTGAAAACAGCAGACTGTAAACATTTATAGACACAAAGCCTTTACAGATTTACAAGTTTATTCTATTCAATTTTATTTACATAGCCCAACATCACAAAGAACATTTGCCTCATTGGGCTTCATACCAGTAATTTTACAGATGCAGAAAATTAGTCATAAAATATGAAAAACAGCTAAAAACTAAACAGACTAAAAAAACTGGTTATCCCTGCCCTTAGACCCTCCCTGTAAGGAAAAACTCCTAAAAAAACCTGAGTCAGGAAAAAAGAAGAAACCTTCAGGATGCCCACATGAGGGAGAGATCCTATCCCAGGACGGACAGACGATACCAGAACTGTTAAAGAAAAACATATTTAGATAGAGTTCATTCAGATAGAGCTGAGGGAGTCTGAAGGAAACTGTTTGACAAACAAATAGGAAACTAAACTTTAACATTTAGTAACCCAAGAAAAGGAGTTTGGTAAAATAGTAATCACTTTATGCCTGAATTTAATTTCAGTTATGGTTATATTAAATTATATATATTGTTTATTTGTTTCAAGTGATTGCAAGTTCAGTCCTTCATTTCATGGTATGCTGCAAATCGGTGGCATAAAGGATTATTAAAGGAATTGTAAACTTAATTAATAAACTGAAATGATATAAGATGATTACATTTAAGTATGTTATTCATTCAGTCATTTATTCATTTTCCTGACCGCTTTGTCCCTTTCGGGGTCGCGAGGGTGCCGGAGCCGAACCCGGCTGCAGATGGGCGAAGGCGGGGTACACCCTGGACAGGTCGCCAGTCTGTTAATTAAATCAAAATCACTCTTTACTATTTGTGTGTTTGTTGTCAGAGGATAACTCAGCTCTGTCTGAACTGAATCTGATTTGTAATTTGTAAAAAAAAAAAAAAAAGTTTTACTTCACTTTGCTTTCCAAACTTGTAATTTCTGCAAATTTGGCTTCAACCTAAACACTTTAAAAGAAAAAATAAATTATAAATCCATCCCATTTCCAATAAGAATGTATCTATTCATACGTAATTTTCAAAAAACGTGAAGCCAGTGCTAAACTTTTTTCTCAGTCGCACTGACCCAGAGTAAAGGGTTAAGGTTAGGATTATGGTCATGGTTAGGGTTAAACAAGCAAATGTTTCCTGAATGCTGCTGTCTCTGCAGCTCACGGCTCCACCAGGGGATGGGTCAAATGTGGAGAACACATTTCCCACATTTAGGAGCGTGACAGTCAATGGGAATTTATCTTAAAAGCTTAATTTTAAATATGTGCGGTCAACAAAAAAAATCCTGCCTTGGACACTTGGACTTAAAATGCGTGCAGGAAATGCAGCAACGGGATCCTG
Source organism: Oryzias melastigma (assembly GCF_002922805.2). Classification (NCBI taxonomy): domain Eukaryota; kingdom Metazoa; phylum Chordata; class Actinopteri; order Beloniformes; family Adrianichthyidae; genus Oryzias; species Oryzias melastigma. Next base: position 13,781,478 of record NC_050528.1, read on the forward strand.
GCTGCACGTATTACATGTGGACAAAACATGAATTTCATCATATTCTGTGCTGGTCACATGTAAATATGTGTAACACCAGTCTTATTATAAATGTCTGAACTTAAAAAAAAACTTGAATTGAGGAGGTAGTCAGGTGTAAAAAGGCATTAAAAAAACATTCACTAGGGAGTAAGCTGTCCAGGACACGTGTGAGCATGTTATATGTGCTTGGGCAGCATGTGTGTGATGAAATGTAATACCACCACCAGCCAATAGAGGTCATGTAAGACGTGATGGAGTTGAGTGACTGATTGTTGATCTGAAGAAGCAGCGGGGCTGCTAGCGCTCGGAAATACACAACAACATCAATTTATAACTTTACAAACGTCATGCTAAAACAATAAAGCCAGACTTACATTTAAATGTAGACCTCTGTGCTTCAGAGCTTCACCCGCGTGAAGAAAAACGCTTCTCCACCGCACAGTACCGGCGCTAGTTAGATTGGCGAGAGTAATTCCTTAAAACAACTATGTCAGATAATCCTTCTCTTTAAAATGCCACAACAGTTGGAAGGAATGGAGATAATTCAGATTCAGCCCAGTACACTGGAAATAATCGTGTTTGTATGTTTACCTTTGCTGGATTTCAGGCTGGCTTGTCTGCAAACGTCGCCTCAGGATTTCTTGTGTTTTTGCCTGTGATGGTCGCTCCACACAACGTCTTGTTGAGGGTGGTGTTAAATATAACATTTGTCCCTACATGTACTCTTCTTTTTCTACCTGGATTACACATTTTTCACCTTTATCACAGACACAATTCATTGAATTAGCGTCTTAGCGAGCGGCTGCAGGGCTCTGTGTTCTGATTGGATCGCTTTGCATTGGCTCCCGCCCTCCTCCACCAGCAGTCATTATGATTGGATATCATATTCGATCAGGACTTTCGTTTCGTTTTTATTCGTTGACGAAAATGTCTATCAATTTAGCTAAAGTTTTCGTGTCTGGGCGGGAGTTTTTGTTTCGTTTTTGTTTCGTTTTCGTTGGGTGAAAAATGTCGTTGATGAAGACGATGTCGAAAATTTTTCGTCAACGAAATTAACACTGATCTGCAGAGATTGTTCTGTAAATGTTTACGTTCCAACTTCACATCATAGACCTTCTTCCATCCATCTTCTTCTCTCATCTGGAATCTGGTTGTAGGGGCAGCAGTCTAAGCAAAGATGCCCAGACTTCTCTCTCCCCGTCCTCTTCCTCCAGCTCCTCTGGGGGGACCCTGAGTCGTTCCCAGGCCAGCAGAGAGACATAGTCTCTCCAGCATGTCCTGGGTCCTCCACCTCGTGGGACATGGATGGTACACCTCTCCAGGAGGAAGTCCAGGAAGCATCCGGACCAGATGCCTGATCCACCTCAACTGGATCCTCTCAATGTGGAGGAGAAGCGGCTCTACTCCGAGTTCTCTCTGGGTCATGGAGCTTCTCACCAAGTTAGCGCCCAACCACCTTCCGGAGGAAGCTCATTCAGCCGCTTGCAGTCAAGATCTCGTTTATTCGGTCACAACTCAGAACTCATGACCACAGGTGAGTTCTGGAACAAAGATCAACCAGTAAATTGAGAGCTTTGCTTTCTGGCTCAGCTTTCTCTTCACCAGAACAGACGGCTAAAACAACCCCATGACGGCATACACTTTGTCTTTTCTAATCTTAGCTCTGAGTTACATCTGTACAGTTATCAATAATAGATTTTAGAGGCGTTTCTGTGCTTTGTTATACGCTGGATCAATGATCAACAAACTCTAGGTCTGAATGAATATTTGAGGTCAAGCAACCGTTCAGGTTCAGGGATCACACAAATGTTCAGAAATGAAGCACAGTTGTTAAAACACTTATTTTCTTACAAATACAAATACAAAATATATTATTTATGAGACTTTATTAACGTTAGAAGTAAAATTGACATATACTGAGTTCACAACCAAGATTAGTATGTAAGTTAATTCATTCTTAACTTGTATCGTTCATGTTTTCTTTTTTAAGACTGTCTGAGTCGGCCGGGGAGAGGAAAGTCTGGGCATCTTTGCTTAGACTGCTGCCCCCGCGACCCGGTCCTGGATGAAGCGGAGGAAGATGGATGGATGGAAAACTGTCTGACTCCTGGTGAAACATCACATCATAAACAACAGAAGAGTGAAGACAAAATCCATAAAAAAGCCGAAATAACAAGACTAGACTAATGAGTTACAAACATTTATTAGTCATGGGGGAAATGGTCCTCAAAATTTTCATCAAACGATAAATTTTGTCACATTTGGCGTCTTGCAGTGTTAATTTCAGACTCCGTCTGCTTATCTTTATCTTTGGAGAGTTTTACTTCATTTTTTCTTTACTGTCTTAAAATGACTCCTGATGTTTTATTTAATCTTTTATTCATTATCCACAACATGACAACCTTTAATAAACTTTTATGTTTGTCAAACACCTACAACCTGCGTCTACACTCATCGACTGACTGAGCATCCCTGCATATAACAGATGACAAAGTAACACTATAATGCAATTTCAACATCCTGTAACACTATCTGTATCATCTGGTTGAACTCTAAACTTAACTCCAGACTCAATAAACTGAATGAGCTTTCATTTTTCTTTGTGTGACCACTTTCTGGTTTTTTTTTTGTCTATATCATATAAAATCTTTTGGTACCAGCTATAGAGTGTTTTTAATTACTGCCTTCAGCTCCAGTAGACGTTCTTCTGAAGACACCTCAGCCCAATCCCTTTGTTTCCTACACCAAACCTACCAACCAAACCAAGGTTCTTTAGCCACAAAGGGATACATTGTCTAGAACCATAAGCGGTGAGTCTAATCCTCTGTTTCTCCACCTCTCTACCTGCTTTTCCTTACATATTCAGACCACCTTTACTGTTGACTCAATAGTAGAGACCCCCTGGAGCAGTGGTGGACAAACTTCATGACTCATGGGTAATAAAGGGTTAAAAAGTTTGACATAAATGTCCCCTCCAGGAGCAGATGGATGGAGTGTTTTTTGGTAATCCATCTCATTAGAGAAAAAAATAACAGAATCTAAATGAAAATATGCTTTAATGTTGATTAAACGTGAATATCAAATCAAATCAAATCAAATCAAATTTTATTTATAAAAAAAGCACCTCTCATACTTCGCGCAGCTCGAAGCGCTTTACATTAAAAACAAA
>NC_050528.1:13790162-13800356 GCF_002922805.2 Oryzias melastigma
TCTTTCATATGAAGACGGGGGCCGCAAATCATCATCCTGCGGGCCGCAAATGGCCCGCGGGCCGCGAGTTTGAGACCCCTGCTATAAAGTCATGTGGCACCAGGAACGCAGCCCCAACGTTTCTCGCGAGAACACAAGAAACCCGAGGGGCCAGGAGCTCTGGCGGTCATCCGGGATTCATAGAACCATGGTTACATGCGTAACCTTCGTTCTATTTCATCCCTCCTGACCGCCAGAGGCGGTGCTTCAAGCACTGGATGACCAACGTCAACAAAGTCCAGAGGGTCCAGAAGACGGAACCTCACCTCACCTCACGGCGGCGTACCCGACAGCCGCAAGACGCCATCCATCGGGTTGGGGTCAGGCACATTGACCCTGTAGAACCGCGTAAAGGTGTCCAGGGAGGTCCAGGAGACGGCCTCGCAGATGGACCTAGTCGAAGGGGCCCAGGCATTTAGCACAGTGTGCCGCACCACAGCATCCAAGGCAGCGGGGGCTACCTCGGTCCCTGCAACAGCCAGGCGTGCAGCTGGAGGCGACTGGGGTTGGGATGGAGCACCTGACCCCCCAGCTGAGACAGCAGATCCCGCCTGTCGGGGAGGCGAACTGGCGAGGAGCAACAGAGCCTGCGCAGCAACGGGAACCAGATCTGCGCCGGCCAGAAGAGAGCCACCAACAGGACCCGGTGACCCATCCGGACAACCCGCAGGAGGGTGGGATAAATCAAGGGAAGCGGAGGAAAGGCGTACAGCAGGACGTTTGGCCAGTCGTGGGCTAACGCATCCTGACCCAGGGGCCCAGAGTCATCCACGAGGGAGAACCACAGGGGGCACTGAGTGGTGGTAGCCGACGCAAACAGGTCCACCTCCGCCCTGCCCAGAGTGGACCAGAGGAGCTCGACCACGTCTGGATGGAGATGCCACTCGCCCGGTGGAAGCCTGCGGCGGGACAAGAGATTGGCCACCTGATTCACAGACCCCGGAATATAGGCGGCCCTGAGGCTGGCGAGGTGAGGGACGGCCCAAGAGAGGAGGCGAGTTGCCACCCGCAAGAGACGAACCGACCGCGTTCCTCCCAGGCAATGTTCCCTCTAATTTTTTGTGCGTCTGAGCAAACACAGAAACTCACTGAGCGCTCCTTCGACCGCAGTGAGCAACAATGAGGGTTCACTCTGTATTCACGTCTATATTTCAACTGTCTGAAATCTCTTATCTTAACAAGTCATGTAGCTTATTAAAAGAATGAAACTAATAAATGTTCATCAAATTGTGTTCAATGTGAGTGATTTGCAACAATTACAATGAAAAGTAAGAAACATTCAGGAACTGGGTCCTGCTGTCTGGGAATACATTCAAACTCCACTTTAACTGTTTAGGACTTTTCCTGCTACAAAGAATCTTGAAGTGCTTTCCATAATAAATAAAAGAAAGATACAAATAGTAGTTAAAATAGCAAACATACTGTAGCGTCCGTCAGGACGCAATGAAGAGGCGGAGGCGACCGTTTCCAACCGCGAAGCTTTTAATAAACTTGTAAACGGTTACTGTCGGCCGTAACCACGCCGAATACAACACAAACGATAAAGTGCTCTCATTGGCTCGTTCCTCATTACATTCCTTCATGCTCCCGCAACCCTTTTCATATTCTCCTGCTCCTCTGCCCACCCCCACACTCATCCAATCACACTGGAGCAACAATGCAACACAGAACACATTAACAGAGCATTTTGTCCTGAGTTAACTCGCGATTAATCGCAAATTATTATGTGGCCTTTTTTTAAGGAAAAAAATGTGTGCTTCATGGAATTGAGCAGTTCTACATTAATTATGAAAACATGAATGACGAAATTTATAGTTTTAATCAGAAATACTTTATTTTGTAACATTGTATGGAGATACTTTCTTAACAATAAAAGGCTGTAACATAAAATGCCTACTTTTCTTTTAATTTTATTTTAATGATCACATTTTTACTATTTCTTTTGATTGTTTCTTTTAATGTTTTATGTAAAGCACTTTGAATTGTCTCTGTACATTAAATGTGCTATACAAATAAACTTGCCTTGCCTAACAAAAGCCCAAGTCCAAGTGAAGGGCATTTTAAATTCTAAACTTCAGTCAACGTTCAGTAAAATAAAATAAAAAACATTAAAAAAATAACATTTTCATAACACTTTCATGTTCATTTTTATGTCAGGACCAAATCTTTTCCTCCTCTGCTGAACTACAGTAATAAATTAAATAGAGATTTATCATTTCCAATTAACTTTTATTTTTTAAAACATTAAAGACTGAGAAAAGCGGGATACTCTGTGGATAGTTTGACAGTCTGTTACTGCCGCTGCGCAGCGACGTGTCCGGAGCTCAAGCCATGGATATGCCGGCAGACAGACCGCTCTGCTGGGGCTGGATCACGCTTAAACCTCCAGAACATTTAAAACGTCCCCCGGTGCGCTTGCTGTTCGGAACGTCATGGGTCCGCAGCTCTCGGGACGCGACGCGACCAGACGTGGTACTGGACGCGAACCGGAGCCGGGTTAGAGTGCAGGAGCTCTCCAGGTCCTATCGCCGGGCCGGTTCTAGCTCGCAGCTCGGTGGTTGGAGACCCGCCCGTGAACTAGTGTTAACCTTTCCTGCTTCCTCGTCCTGACCGTGGTCGGGGGCGAACAGGGGAGCCGCTGCAGCTCCTCGGGCGAGGCCGTCCTCGTGGTTAAACCCGCGGGTGTTTGGTTTTGCCGACAGCAAAGAACGCAAGCAGACAGACACACTCACTGTCTTGTTGGAGGGCTGGAATCCACCATTTATTTTCTGACTTTCGTTTCAACAACAGAACATTTCTTTACTCGAACTTTCCCCGTACACCTGCTCCTCTTTCTCTCCTCAAACACTCACACACCCGTGCATGCGCACGTGTACGCACACTCACACTCGCGCCGCCCCCCTCTTTCTCTCTCCATAGCATTCCCGCAACACTAGTGAGAGCAGCCGGTGAGAGAGGGCGGGACGCCCGCGCGCGCGGTATGGAAAGGCACTTATGAGAAAATCCGCGATTAATGCGTCAAAAAAATTGTTGGCGTCAAGCACATGTCAGATTACTTATATGATCATTTTATTTAAAGTTTAGAATACATTTTATGTTGTGCGCAGAATAGATTTGCTGTGCGCAACGGGTGTGGGAGCAGTGCGCAATTGCGCACGTGCGCAGCTTAGAGGGAACATTGCTCCCAGGTGGTTGATTTGGGAGACCACAGAGACATTGTCGGAGCGCACGAGAATATGGCGGTCGTGTAGCATTGGCAGAAAAAGCCCCAAGTGGACGGCAGTCAGCTCCAGCACATTGATGTGCTCCTGGCGTTGAAGTGGAGACCAGAGACCCGACACCATCTGGCCACTCCATGTCGCCCCCCCAGCCCAGAGCAGAGGCATCCGTGTAGACAACCTCCCGTCGGGAAGGCAAACAACCCAGAGGTACCCCCTGAACGATCCAGGATCTGTCTACCCAAGGGAACAGAGCGCGCAGAACATGGGGTGGAATAACCAGCACGCGTCGCCAGTGTGCCGGCCGTGCAGGATCCAGGCGCAGCCCAGCCAACCACATCTGGTAAGGCCGAAGTTTGAGCAGACCTAGAGGAACCACTGTAGACGCCGCCATCAACATCCCCAGAAGCCTCAGGTGTAGGAGGAGGGACAAGCGTCGGCAGCTGCGCAGTCTCTCGAGCAAGGCGATGACATCGTCTATCCGCCGAGGGGAGGGGCACGCCGTCATGGCCAGAGAGTCCAGAGACACGCCGAGAAAAACCGTGGCCTGCGTCGGAACCAGGTTGCTCTTCGCGAGGTTGACGCGGAAGCCCAGGCGTCCCACGTCGAACGTCTTGAACAACCTCTGCACAAGAGGGGGCGCAGACCAGCCAGTCGTCCAGGTAAGGAAGAACCCTCAACCCCTGAGCCTTCAGGGGGGACAGGGCAGCGGCGACCACGTGGGAAAACATGCGAGGTGACAGGGACAGACCAAAGGGAAGAACCCTGAACTGGTAATGGCGGCCCTCGAAGACAAAGTGCAGGAACCTCCAGTGGGGACGCGCAATGGGGACATGAAAGTAGGCCTCACTGAGGTCGATGGAAACAAACCAATCGCCCGGGGCAATCGTCTGCAGCATCTCCGTGAGCCTCAGCATCCAGAACGGGATGCGTTTCAGAAAAACGTTCAAAGCTCGGAGGTCGAGCACGGGACGCAGATCGCCCGTCTTCTTCGGGACAAGAAAATAACAGGAATAAAATCCCCCCGGATCCAGCCGGGGGTCTACGGGAACAATAGCGCCTTTGGTTAGGAGAGAGGAAACTTCCAGGCGCAGAGCATCGACCTCGGCCGGGGCAGATATAAGCGTCTCCCGGGCGGGGCCTGAGGAGGGTGGACGGCGGCGAAACTGGAGCCGGTAACCCCGGAGAAGAGTAGAAAGCACCCAGGCATCCCTGCAGTGCGCAGCCCAATAGTCGAGCTGCTCCGGGGGAAAGGTACCCACCGTCCGACCACCCATGTCACCTCCGCTCCCCACGCCCTCTGGAGGGCCGGGAGGGGCGACGTCGGAGCGACGAGGGAGCAGAAGAACGGTCCCGAGGTCGGTCACAGCGGGGGGCAGCAGGAGCCGCCGCTGGGCGGCGAGGCTCCGTAAACGTAGGGGTCACCGCAGCAGAACGCAGACCACGACCAAAGGGAGCAGTCAAAGAAGAACCCCGTGAACCAGGGCGCCGATGGAGACCCACCAACTGGCTCTGTGTCTGAGAGGCCAGGGCCGTCCGCTCGAGCGCCTCCAGGGCGGCAGCGCCAAACAATTCGCCGGGAACCACCGGGACGCCTCGTAGAACCAGCCAGCAGGTCTCAGTCAGGGGTGACTGCGCCAGCCAGACCTGACGATGAGCCGAAGTCAGAGTGGAAAGCAGCCGTCCCAGCTCGCGGGACATAAGGGCAAACGCCTGCAGAGACGCATCCAGCAAACCTAGGGTGGGAGCGTCAACGGGCACAGCATCTAAGGAGGCAGCCAGACCCAACAGCAGGTGAGACAGTGAATTTCCCAGTCGACCCATCCGGGCACCAGCATCATAGGCCCGGCAGAGCAGGTCGTCAGTGACGCGGCACTGAGGGCGGGGGCACCGCACGTCGGGCCGCAAAGCCTCATCAGGTGCCACAATGAGGGAAGCCACCGCATGCTCCATGGAAGGCATCCGACCCAGACCGTAACGTGGGGCCTCATGCATTGCCGCCAGAGCACGTCCATCGGACGTTAAACGTGAGAACGCCTTCATGTCGGTCCAGCAGGCGTGTAATTCTCAGATGTATTCTTCCGACGGGGGCACAGCGAAGGAGGAGGAACCACCCTGCCGACGGAAGAAAGCGCTGGAGGGTCCCGGCTGAGGAGGGGGAGCATCCAGCTGGAGACGGGCCAACGCCGCGCGCACAGCGGAAGCCGCGGACGCATCATCTCCTCCACGCGACTCAGCGGATGCGTGGGATCCAGAGTCCGAAGCCCCAAGGCTGGCAGCATCGAATTCATCCCGAAACAGGGAATCCGAAGCAACCACCGACAGGACATCAGCCTCGGGCTCCACGGGAACGGGCACAGCAGAGGGCCCGTCACGGTCTCGATCACCCTGAAGAGCCAGCAGGAGAGACTTCATCTGGGCCAGTTCGGATGAAAGCTCCTCAACCGTGAGGGAACGGCCATCAGGCTCCCCCGAACGGGTGCGAGGCTCCATGGCAGGTAACGGCGTGGAAGAAGAGCGCTTCCGAGACTGTAGCCGCACGGGAGGTAACTCGGCAGATCCAGGAGACGAGTCCCTCAAAGCCCTCTCCACGGCCTCCAAGCGATCAGCCCTCACGGCAAGAGGTAGAATGCAGCAGTCAGGGCATGCGTCAGCCGTCAGACCCGCACGGAGGTGGTCGATGCCCAAGCAAGTGGGGCACAGGTCATGTCCGTCACCATGCGGCATGGGGGCGTGGCAGTCCCCGCAGCTAAAAGACGCCAACATGACTGATCTGTGTCCAGCAGGTGAGCACTACAGGTTAGAACAGCCATGGCTCAGTGCAGATAAATACCAGCCAACTCACGACCGAGAACGTCACCGAGCGGAGATGGAAGGAGTAGGCGCGCCCACGCGCAGCAGGAACAACAGCCAGCCCACGGGCAGAAAACGCCACCGGGCTGCCGAGGAAATCCGGAACACCGAAGCCGACCGAGGAGGCTACACACCAGCGGAAGTCAGGGCACGACGGCGCGGCCAACCCACGGGCAGAGCGCCACCGGGCGGCCACCGGCAGAGCTGCGAACTGGCGGGAGCCCCGCTACGGCAGCCGGGGAAGCAGGAACACCCGGTCAAGCACGCACCTCCGTAAGAAAAGAAAAGAGACGCCAAAAAGGCAAAGCAGCGGCAGCCGCGCGCCGCAATGAAACTACCTGCGCAGCCTCTGGAGGGCGAGACGCACTCACAACCCCAACGCTGAGCGTCACGAGGCTACAGGCAGCAGGAAGAACGTGTAACTCACCACGTAGTGGAGACAAACACGGGAACTACTACGCAAACGAGCGAAGGAAGTTGAGGCTGCGTTCCTGGTGCCACGTGACGTTATAGCCTCATGTGGGGTCACCAGGAGGTCACAGGTGACTTTGTTGTCATTAAATTCTCGAACTACGCATGCGCATGAAGGATCATTCAGTGCTTGAAGCACCGCCTCTGGTGGTCAGGAGGGATGAAATAGAACAGAACATTTTGAGTTTTATCTCAAAACTTTGACTTTTGTTCTAATTTTAGTGTCAGTTTCACCAATGGATTGATGTCCCTCAGGGTCAAACACAAACTTAGAGCATTCATACAGTGTTGGAACAAATAAGAAATAACTGTCTGACTTGGAAAACACACATAAACCTCAGAAAAACAAATGTTCCAAAACCACATAAATGCAGAAATAACTTTCTGCAGATAAACTAAAGTTATTGTATTTTTAGTGCACCATCTATGGGGAGACACTGATTAACAAGTGTCATGGTGCCTCTGTCAGTCTCCCCCCCCTCTCCTCTCCTCTCCGCTTGGCTGCTGATTCTCCCCAGCTGCGACCACTCACCTCATCACCTCTTCAGCCTTCTTAAGGAGCTCCTGGATCATCATTCTTCGCCAGTCCGTTGCCCCTAATGGTGCATAGTTAGTCTCCTCGTATCATCATAGTCTTGTCACGTTTCGCCAGGACCTTGTCTTACGCTTTTTCTACTCACCCTCAGGAATTCACTACCATGAGTGGTCGCCAGTCTCAGCTTCAGCCCGGATCCCCAGTTTGGTCTTCTCCTGCGGTCTGTGGTGTTGTTACTGAGTGCCATTACACCATCTGCCCAGCAGGTGGAGATACTGATCTGTTTTGTACCAGAATGCAGTGCAGAAGATTAAACATTGATGGATCCCGTTTACAATTCTACCGACATAACATATTGGCGACGAGGAATGGCTTTACTTGGAATTTCGCCGCCCCCGGCATTCCTACAGAATCCCGGTGCACCTACGATCCCGCTGGAGTCCTGGATACGTATGTTTGAGAACTACGTGCTGGCGTTAGCCGACGACATGGAGGACAAGAGGAAACGCGCGCTGCTGATTCACACGGTGGGCACGGAAGCTCAGCGCATTTTCTACACTTTGCCGGATACTGGTGACTCCTATGCGGCTGCCCTGCAGGCATTGAAGACGTTTTTTATACCCAAGTTAAATACGGTGGCTGAGAGGAACAAATTTCGTCAGAGGGCTCAGCGTGTCGGTGAGTCGACTGCTCAGTATGCTGCTGCTTTACGAGAGCTCGTTACGACATGCGACTTTGGCGCGTTAGCGGATGACATGATTCGTGATCAAATCGTGGAAAAGACAAATAACAGGAGGATCAGAGAACGCCTGCTTATGGAAGATAACCTTACTCTACAGAAGACTCTTACAATGTCTGCTCAGATTGAAAGTGCCCTGGCTGAGGCGAAGGCTATGGCTACACCAGCCGGTGAAGCTGTGGTTGGCATGGTGCAGGGTTCTTCCACCGGCGGTGGGAGATACAGACACGGTCATGGCCGCCCATCATCTAAAGCACCCCCAGCATCATCACAGAGAGTCCCCACCAACGGTCCTGGGTTTGCCGGTAAGACATGCTACCGCTGTGGATCTTCTACACATATTGCAAGTTTTCCTAAATGGCCCGCTAAAGCAGCCACATGCAGAAAATGCAGTAAACATGGACATTTTGAGAGAGTCTGCAGGAGTGGAACTGTTTTAAATAAAATGCGGGAAGTGTCGATTGAACAGACCGACACAGTTAAAATCCTACAGGTGGAAGAAGAGGATGTGACCAGCCTTAACAACAGGCTGATGTGCAAAGTCTCTATGTGTGCACCTGAGGGACCTACAATTACTGTTGACTTGCTGGTTGATACTGGATCAGCAGTTTCCATTCTTCCTATGCACCTGTACCAGAAGCATTATGGACACATTCCTCTGTCCACTGCAAAAAAAAGACTAGTTACTTATTCTGGACAACCCATCTCTGTACTAGGCTGCTTGGAGCTGACAGTGACATGTGGATCAAGCTGTGCTACCGTAATTGTATACGTGGTGTCAAGTGGAAACCCGCTTTTGGGTTTGGATCTTTTCAATGCTCTGAACCTATTTATCAAAGATGGACAGGTCAGTGCACCAGTACTTTCTCCTACTGCGCCTCCTGCTTTACAACATCCTTCAGCCTTTGTACAGTACACAGCCCCTACCACCAACCTCGAGGTACTTCAAGAAATCTCTGACCAACTGGGGCTAGTGACAGGTTTTGCCCACAAGGTGAAAGTAAGACCTGAAGTTCGCCCTGTCCAGCAAGTTACGCCGTCTGCCGTTTGCTGTGCGTGATGCAGTCTCCCAGGAACTACAGAGATTGGAACATGAAGGCGTCATTGAACGGATTGACTCATCTCCATGGGTTTCACCTATCGTGGTAGTGAAACGAAAGTCTGGCCGCATCCGATTGTGTCCGGACCTGAGGGAGCCAAATAAAGCAGTGGTCATCGACAGCCATCCGCTACCACACATTGAAGAGGTGTTCCATGAGCTACGTGGGGCGCGGATGTTCTCCACCATAGACTTGCAGAATGCTTACTACCAAGTACCCCTTCATCCTGAAAGCAGGGACCTTACTAGCTTCATTACACACGAGGGACTGTTCCGTTTTACCAGAGTACCTTTTGGGTTAGCTTCAGCTCCCAGTGCTTTTCAAAGAATGATGACACAGATTTTGTCAGGTTTGGATGGAGTTCAATGTTATTTGGACGATGTGATTGTGTTTGCTGACACGTCTGATCTTCATGAGAAACGGTTGAAAGCTGTGCTGCACCGACTGTGCAGTAGTGGCCTGAAGCTTAACATGGAGAAGTGTCTATTCAGACAAACTGAACTGTCATTTTTGGGACATATTGTCTCTGCTGCAGGTATCAAACCAAACCCTGACCACATCAGCGCTATCATAGAGGCTGCTTCTCCTTCTGATGCAACAACTCTACACTCTTTCCTGGGCCTTACAGGGTGGTATTCAAAGTTCATTCCCAACTACGCTTGTGTTGTGGAACCACTTCGTGCCATACTGCGTAAAAACGCAGACTTTAAATGGACTGAGGAGGCACAAGTGGCTTTTGAAAACTCTAAAGAACTGATAGCTACTAGCTCTGCACTCTCGCTGTTTGACCCAGCTCTTCCCACCATAGTCACCACAGATGCATGTGATTATGGTATTGGCGCAGTACTTACTCAGTTACATGGGGACACAGAAAATACAGTTGCGTTTGCGTCGAGGTCTCTTAGTGAGTGCGAAAGGAAGTACTCTATTGTTGAGAAAGAGGCGCTCGCCTGTGTTTGGGCTGCTGAACGCTGGCGCACATATTTGTGGGGTAAACACTTCACTCTGCGCACTGACCATAGCCCACTTACTACGGTGCTGTCGACTAAAGGTTTTGGACGAGCAGGAATGCGGATTGCTAGGTGGTCAGCTAGCCTCATGTGTTTCAACTACACGGTAGAGTACAAACCTGGTCGTGAGAATGTTGTTGTGGACTGTTTGTCTCGTTTACCTGTCTCTTCTCCTCCATCACACGAGTTAGAGGAGGACATGGTAGCACTAGTGGCTAGTGTGGACTTT
>NC_050528.1:13800840-13802943 GCF_002922805.2 Oryzias melastigma
TACGCCATCACGCTTATAGACTACTACAGTAAGTGGCCTGAAGTAGCATTTCTTTCGAACGTGACAACGGCGACTGTAATTTCTTTTTCGACAACTGTGTTCAGCCGTGAGGGTAATCCCCTTGAATTAGTGACTGATAATGGTTCTTGTTTTGTTTCGGCCGAGTTTGAGGATTTCTTAGCTACACGGGACATTACGCACTGCCGCAGCTCCAACTACTACCCTCAGAGTAATGGAGAAATAGAGAGATGGAACAGGGTGTTTGTAAACTGCTTACAAACCGCAGACATTCAAGGTCAGCCGTGGCTGTCCTACGTTGCTGACTTTCTCCTTGCCTATCGTTCCACCCCTCATGCAATAACTTCAGTCTCTCCAGCTGAACTGCTGCATGGCCGTCCCATTCGCACTAAACTTAACATAAAAAACCTGGCTTCTCCACGTGCATCTTCTCAGATGAAATGTGGGGCCTTAAGCGATACGGTTGCGAGACGTCAATCTAAGATTAAACAGTACACAGACAGGCGCCGTGCTGCACGGGTTGCTGACTTCCAATGTGGTTCTTATGTGCGGATTAAGAAACCTGGGTTTGTGAAGAAGGGCTGCTCCAAGTATACACAGCCGCTTCAAGTTGTAGCACAGAAAGGAACTTCAACCTTCAAACTCTCAGATGGCAAGGTGTGGAATGCCATCCACTTGTCCCCAGTCGCTGCTCCTTTCGCTACAGAGACTCATGACAGTTCTGTACAGCCAGAGGAGTTGTACTGTTCATCTTCTGCCCCGTTACCGTCTCAGACGAGGCGCCGGTGTGGTCGCAGGCAGATTCGGCCTCCAACCTGGCTCAGTGATTACGTGACTTAAGCTTTGTTTTCACGGGGACGACAGGTTGCGATGAACAGTAACAAATGTTTATGTTGTTTATGTTGTTTCTGACTTTAACATTGTTTTATTAATAATATTTTGCATTATCAAGGTCATAAATATAAGCTATACAGTCTGGCCAGAAGTTATTGAAAAGTTGCATTTAATTTAGATTGAATACTATAGAATTTACTGTTCAGAAGTCAACTAAGATTGACTATTGACATCAAACCCTTTTCCCCTGTTTTATTGAAAGAAATTGAATCGTATGTTTTTACTATTTCCAGAAGCTCCCATCCTAAAGCAAACATCTGTCATGATGCCTTTGTAAAATGTAATATATTTCTGTAGTTGTATTTGTTATCCCCCTGGCATGTTATGTCTCTATGTTATCTCTCTCTTTCAAATAAAGTTCTAAAAAAAAAAAAAATGGATTACGCAACCAACTGCAATATTTGATTGTCCTTTAAAAGCACCAAAATGAAAACAAACACCCCCCACATTGCTATTTTGTCATTTATTGGCCCTGTGTATTTTTTAAAAACATATATTTACCTGAATTGAACAGTTTTGGGATTCAAAAAACGGAAACAAACAAATAAGCCCCCAGTGGGGTTCGAACCAGTAAACTCTTGAATTTTGGCGCGGGAGTTTAACCGCTAGGCCATCTAGAAACAGAAAATACGTCACACAGCTTTCTGGATATATTCCAAGGATTATGCAACCAACTGCACTATGTGATTGTCCTTTAAAAGTACCAAAATCAAAACAAACACCCCCCTTATTGCTATTTTGTCATTTATTGCCCTTGTCTATTTAACCCTTCCGCTCTCTTTGGGGTCCAGTTGACTCCAACCACATATTGATATGTGATTCCTTCCATGACAAAGGTGGACAGGATTTTATGTCTGTCATGGACATTGGTGAAACTCAAAAATCAAAGATAAAAAAAAGTTCAGCGCACTGTCTTGGGGGGTCCAGATGACCCCACTCTTAATGTAAACACACTAAGGAGAGCGGAAGGGTTACGAACATAACATGTTTGATACATATTACATATGCATGTTATAAAAGGGTTTGTATCTTCTTTTTTCTGCTGTCTATTATGATCCCTTGTGTTCAGGATTGATTATCCAGCATCAGAAGAAGGTCAGTGGGAGTCCACTGCTGCTACTGTTGATTTGACCTCATGGATGAGGTATCAGGACAGAGACCTTCCACCAGTCCTCCTGACTTCTTCTATCT
>NC_050528.1:13803043-13815962 GCF_002922805.2 Oryzias melastigma
GGGTGTGTGTGTGCGTGCGTGTCCGGGTGCAGCTATCAGCTGACAGTGCTACACCGTCACACCCACTCTGTGGGTCTTGATCAACCGGACTGAGAAAAATAAATAAATAAATATGCGTCTCTGAAAGTGTTTGGAGGCCGGTCTGTGTAGGTACCACATAAACTCGGCCTGCAAGATCAGCTCAGGGGGTTGCGGATTGATGACATGTAAAATTGCGATTGGTCCGGACCATTACACCACCATCACTTGACACGGGGAATGACACACTTCCTCCATAACAATGCGCGGACTCTTCCCGAGTAAAGAGCCGAGGAGGTCCAAACAAGTATGCAAAGAATCGCAGAAGGTGGCGCAGTATTTGCAATCAAACCTTGACAACAAAACAATTCAATCGAGGCGAATCATCACAGGTTGTTTTTTTCCCTTTGGGCTTTTCCCTTCAGGGGTCGAATCACAGCGAATCAGTTTCCTCCATCTAAGACTGTTTTTAGCATCCTCTACTCTAACGCCAGCCACCTTCATGTTAAGGCGAATCGTCACAGGATAAGATTGTTAATTTAATACAAAGAAATCAGGCTGCAAACGTGATGTTTGTGCTAAAGTGGGTCCTCGAGAGTAGCATGCTAGCCTGTTGTTGGTCACACATTAAAAAAATAAATACAAAAAGGGAAGTGGTTATTTGCTCGTATTTTTTTCAAAATACATCCTGGCAGTGTTGAACTTCTTTTTGGTTGCACAGAGTGGAGGAAATCCCACTGGAATATGCAGCTCAGTTTCTGCTACACTGAGGAGAGCAGACGTTAGTGAAGGAGCTGTCAATGCCAAAATAATAAATAATGGCCCGACCAGGTCTCAACACTTTTTTCTTTCTTTTTTTTTCAATAAACATTATTATAAACATTAGTTTCAGCACAGAAAAACGATGCAAAATAGCTAAGCTGTTGTCTAAGTTGCAGTAGTGTGACATCATCACTAGTCGCAAGCCCCCGAGCCGATCTTGCAGGCCGAGCACATGTGGTACCTACACCGGATCTGGTCTGTGGGCCCTAGTTTAGGGGGACCCCTGATGTAGCCTAGCAAGCAGATGATTTGACTGAACATTTCTCCCATTATCATGTAGGGTCTTGCACAGTTGTAAACAATGGATGTAAATTTGTACACTTATGGAAATGCCCTATTGCATGCAGCCGGCTTTCAAATCAGCGTTGGCCAGTCACTGTGTTCTATAACATTAATGATATGGCAGCACTAAATGCACATGTGTTGTATCAAGCATCAAGACAGACGGACAGGCGGCCTTCCTGGTTGAGTCATGTGTGTTCAAAGAAAGAACAAAATGAACAATTCCATCTACAAAATAAAGAGACCCATGTCTGTTGATCTCTCCCTAAACAGTAAAAAAGGAAGTGTTGCTAGAACTCCTAAAGAGTTAATTTTAACTCAGAGCCAGTGAACGTATGATCCCGACCTGAAAAGAGTTAAAGGGACTCTGAACATAGTGTTGAATTTTCAGAGTTAACTTAACTCTTTTAGGTGTTGATAATTGACACTATCTGTACCACTTTAACATTAAGAAGTGTTCAATAGTTTTTACAGTTTAACAGAAATGAACTCCCACAGTGTTGTATAAAAATAACACTAAGTTATATTGTTCACAATTAACTCTGAAAGCTACATTTTATTTTGAAAAATGTAAAAAAAAAAAACATTAAATACTTATTGATATTCAATTCAACAAGTCCAGTTCAACTCCATCTGGTGTCTTGGATAAAATACAAACCAGGCTGAAATCATTCAACTTGAGTATTAATACTAGGGATGTCCCCATCGAATCCGACCTGCAGACGATGGTATTGGTGATAAAGAACAAGTGGATTTCTTTCATTCTTCACCCTGCAGTCATGAGATGGAGTTGAGTGCGTTTTGTGCTGAAATCAAGATGTTCTTGAATGTCGATTCCCATCTGAAAGAAAATAAAGAATATATTGAGGCTTTTACAATGAGATAGTAATATTACATTTCAAAAATTAACTTTTAGAGCTGAAAAATCCTGTTCTTGGGCATCAGGTATACTAAGAAAGGAGATAATAAGAAATCCAGACATGTTTTTAATGTGCTCTTGTAGCATTTTTTATTTATAGAGGAACTACATAAAATAAATTACGATTAAAACTGCATTTCTGAGTATTTCTTAAATCAAATCAGGTTAGGTCAGAAACAAATTTTGGGCGATAAAGCGCTGTAAAAAACAGCTGCTGCCCACCACCTAGTTTCCCCCCCTGGGATTAATAAAGTATTATTGATTGATTGAAATTGGATGTTTGAAAAAGCTCGAACTAATGATGCAGCCACTGAAGTGGGCATGCCAAAGTCTCCTCACTCCCGGCGTGCACGCTGACCCGCTCAGGTGTGCCAGACATGATGAGAATTCAACGCTCGTGCTGTAGTGAATTGTCATTCTGGCTCAGTCTGACTCACAACTGTACAGCTGGATTGATCCAATATTGGTTCAAAGGATTCAAATGATTTATAATCTCAGACCAGTGGACAAATTAATGTCACTTTGCTAGAGTGCGGACGCACATTGCTTTGCTCCCCCTTCTGCTTTTAATTTTCGCTGATTATTTTCCTTTCTTCTTTTTTTAATCACACCAGCAATAACTTTTGAATACTTTTAAACCATCGGGTCGGATTTATTTTTCTTTTTTACTTTAAACAAAAGGATTTTTTCCTGCATTCCTCTTAAAACAATTTATCTTGGGCCCTACGTGTACTTGGCCTTCACGCAGCTGAAGCCTGATATACGGAGCAGCAGCTAACACAAGGCTAACTAGCAGCAAGATGCCTTCCCTTTCCACAAAGGATTACCAAGACCTTCTGGAGAAGATAACAGCGCTGGAAACTAAGGTTCGCCACATAGAAGTGAACGTGGAGGTAAATGGACTCTATGGAAACAACACAACTTTGCCACTACCTCATCTCAGCAGAGAAGAGAGAGCGAACACGCAGCTAAATGGCACAGATTCTATGGAGAGAAAGACAGCATCTGTGGACAATAACAAACAATCGAAAGATAATCCTCCCTGGAACCATCTTGGAGCAAAGCCAAAGAATAAGTCCAACAGCTGGAGATTTGGAGGTCATGGGATGACCGACCCCCCGCAGAAAGCTGAAGCCTCCGAGGCTGACTGACCTTCTCTTCCTACGAGACAGAGGACCTCTTCTAGTCCCGTACACCGGAGGAAAGAAGGAAAGAAGCCAAGCATGAACGGAGCGGTGACCCTGCAAAACAGATTTGCTCCACTGTCAGATGACCCTGGATTACCCGACGACCATCCACTGGAAAGCAGCACGAGGAGGACCTGTAACCCATCAGAAGGTAAATGGCCAGAAAGAAAGCTGAAGGCTCGGCCAGATACTCTTATTGTGGGTGATTCCACTGTGAAAGATGTTCAGTGGTTCAGCAGAAAGAACACTAAAGTCCTGTGTTTTCCAAACGACATGGTCAGTGACATGAAGGAGAGAATTCTGCAAACTGTGGCAAAGTATCCGACAGTACAAAACATTGTTCTACACACAGGGTTAAATGATGTGTCCAAGCAAAAATCTGAAGTTTTAAAGCAAGACTTCACTGGACTGATAAGAACTGTGAGGTCCATGAATGTAGCTGTCTTTATCAGCGGTCCCATTCCAACTGTTCGAGGAGGAGAAGAGCGATTCAGCAGGCTGTTGGCACTGAACAGGTGGCTTTCTACGACATGTGGTGAAACAGCAATTCATTTCATCAACAACTTTCACATTTTCTGGGAACGCAAACATCTTTTTAAAGAAAAAGGATTCAGTTTAAACACATCAGGAGTTAAACTGTTCTCCTCCAATCTCTTCTACTCCCTGCGTCATGCCAAGACTAAGATTAATTTATCTCAGTGTCAAGGCCAGACACAGACTGGATCCACACGAGGAACGGAGCTGCCCCCACTAGAGGAAAACATCAAAAACGGAAAACCTGCCTCCGAGCACCGGAAGAGGAAAAACAACGAGGACGATGGACCCTCCCAAACACCACCAAACCAACAAACTCCCGACGGTTCCCCCTCCCCCTCTTCATCCTCTTCACCCTCTTCACCCCACCTGAAATTCACTGAGCAGATGATGGAGCGAGTCGGGATTGAGCTTCGATCTACCCCTCTGGCCAATCCATTTTTGTCCCCCATAACTCTGTCACCAGAACGTTCGAAGGGACGACGTAAAGCCCCACCCTCTCCTGTACAACATCATATCCTGTCCCTGCAGTCAGATGTTTGATGTGTTGAGGGTCCAGGCTGTGGATATAACAACAGTCATGATGTTCTCCAGAAAAACCTGGGACCCTGTTCTCTAGAAACACACACCGTTTCTGTACTTGTCACCAACAGGAGGAATGTAATCTGCCCAAAACGCAAACAAAGGACTTTAAAAGAGGTAAACATTTCTTCTGCGCATTTCCAGAAACAGAAGGTAAATGAAAATATTATTACTCCTAGACCTCTCAAGTTAGCACTTTTAAATGTCAGGTCTTTGGCAGGAAAAACATTTTTAATTAATGATTTTATCACTGAGAACAAAGTTGATTTTATGTTTTTAGTTGAAACCTGGTTAGATGAGAATAGTAGGGGTGCAGTTCTCACAGAGTCGGCTCCCCCCAATTATGGTGTTATCAGTGAGGAAAGAACAAGCAGAAAGGGCGGGGGGGTTGCAGTTTTGTTCAATGAAATGTTTCAGTGTAAAAAGTTATCTTTTGGAAACTTTCCATGTTTTGAATATGTAGCCCTACAGCTGAAGGCCTCACTCAAAACCATATTTATCAATATCTATCGACCCCCTAGATGCAGTCCTGAATTTAACCTTGAGTTTAGTGAACTGCTGTCTATAATTTTTCTTGATTTTGACTGTATAATCATGGCTGGAGATTTTAACATCCTTTATGGAAATCTTGAGAACAAAGGGACTAAGGACCTGATAAACACTCTGGACAATTTTGGGTTGACTCAACATGTAACAGAGCCCACACACAACAGAGGGAATATTCTTGATTTATTGATTTCCAAAGGTCTGAACATCTCTAAGGTGACTGTATGTGATTTAGGTCTGTCTGATCATTGCTGTGTTTTCTGTGAGAGCACAATTCCAGTTCACACAAATGTTTTCAGGGAGGAGATCACAAAACGGTATATAACTGAAAATACTAGTGAGATGTTCAATCAGATTTTCTCACTGACTCATCCCCTCTCAGGGAATTCAGTCAATGAACTTGTTAATAGCTTTAATTCCAACATGTCAAATATCATGGATAGCATTGCTCCTAGTAAGGTGAAGGTGATCTCTGGTAGGAAAAAATCTCCATGGAGAAATTCCATTCTGGTAAAGAACGGAAAAAGAGAATGTCGGAAATCTGAACGCAGATGGTGAAAATCTAAACTACAGGTAGATTATGGCATCTATAAAGAGAAACTTCACTTATATAATTTACAACTGAGCACTGCAAGGAAGTCCTATTTTTCTGACATTATTACCAAAAACTCCCATAATGCTCGGGCCTTATTTAATATAGTCGACAGGTTGACAAAACCCCCTGTGTCAGTGGCACCAGAACTTTACTCCACCAAAGCCTGTAATGACTGCCAAATTCTTCAGGGACAAAATCATAAACATTAGACAAACAATTGTTTCACCAACTACAAGTTCAGGATATGAACCATATCCACTTGAAACCAGTATAAACCTAATGGCTCAGTTTCAACCCATAAACAGTAAAGAACTGCAGGACATTCTATGTCAACTGAACTCCTCCTCCTGCTGTCTGGATATTCTACCCACAAGCTTTTTCAAAAAAGTTTCAAAGATCCTGGAACCAGCCCTGCTCCAGATTGTCAACTTGTCGTTAACATCTGGCGTTTTCCCAGAACCACTGAAAACAGCTGTAATCAAACCTCTCCTAAAAAAGGACAGTCTAGACAAAACTCAAATGAACAACTACAGACCGATATCAAACCTGCCATTTTTAAGTAAGATCATTGAAAAAGCTGTTTTCCATCAGTTAAATGAATTCCTAATAAAAAACAACTGCTATGATGTCTTCCAGTCCGGCTTCAGACAGAACCACAGCACTGAAACGGCTCTGACCAAAGTGACTAATGACATACGTTTGAATACAGACAGTGGAAATATGTCAGTGCTAGTTTTACTGGATCTCAGTGCTGCGTTTGATACAGTCGACCACGCAATACTACTCAGACGACTGGAAAACTGGGTGGGTCTCACTGGGCCAGTACTAAACTGGTTCAAAACGTACTTAGAAAACAGGAAATATTTTGTGTCAATTGGTAACTTCACCTCTGAGCCAATAGAAATTACATGTGGAGTGCCCCAAGGCTCCATCCTGGGACCACTTCTATTTAACATCTACATGCTCCCACTGGCCCAGGTTATAAAGAACAACAACATTAGTTACCATAGCTATGCAGATGACACACAGATATATATTAGACTGACACCAGGAGACCGAGGCCCTGTACAGGCTCTTGGTAAATGCATTGAGGACATTAATGACTGGATGTGTCACAACTTACTTCAATTAAACAAAAACAAAACTGAGGTTATTGTCTTTGGGGCTAAAGAAAAAAGGTTAGACGTCACTACAGAGCTTCAATCTATTCAACTAAAAACTACCAACCAGGCCAGAAACTTGGGTGTAGTGATAGACACAGACCTAAATTTTGATAAACACATTAAGGCAGTCACTAAATCAGCCTATTATCATCTCAAAAATATCTCAAGGATTAAAGATCTGATGTCTAAGCAGGACCTGGAGAAACTAGTGCATGCTTTCATCTTTAGTCGACTTGATTACTGTAACAGTGTTTTTACAGGAATACCAAAAAAATCCATCAGGAAACTGCAGTTTATCCAGAACTCTGCTGCTCGGGTTCTCACAAGGACCAAGAAAGTAGACCACATCAGTCCAGTTCTGAGGTCTTTACACTGGTTACCTGTCTGTCAGAGGATAGACTTCAAAGTTCTGTTACTGGTTTATAAAGCTTTGAATGGTTTAGCACCAAAATACATGACTGACCTCCTGACCCAGTATGTACCAGCCAGACCTCTCCGGTCATCAGGATCTGGTCTTTTATCAGTTCCTAGAGTCAGAACTAAACACGGAGAAGCTGCATTCAGCTTCTATACACCACAGATCTGGAACAGACTTCCAGAAAACCTTAGATCTGCTGAAACACTCAGTGTATTTAAATCCAGGTTAAAGACTCACCTGTTCTCAGTTGCATTTGATTAATATGTATTCAAAAGTTTACATCTGCACTTTTTATCTATGCTTGTTTTAAATTAAAATCTTTTTACTTTCTTTTAATTTTAATTTAATGATTTGAATGATGATGAATGACATTTTTACTATTTCTTTTGATTGTTTCTTTTAATGTTTTATGTAAAGCACTTTGAATTGTCTCTGTACATGACATGTGCTATACAAATAAACTTGCCTTGCCTTGCCTTGTCACTGGCAGAGATTGGAATTGCTTGCATTATTTTAACATCACTAAAATTAGCTTGATGCTATATGCTCGCACAGAGTTCTCACCAACAGGGGCGGAGCTTTTAAAATGGTACTATTGAACAAGTGTGGGAGAAATCATCCAGTGCTCCTCATTTACAGAAAAATCCTCAGAAGACATCACTAACTGTGAAACTCTTTCCAATGATGTCATCACTTCAGCTCCACTGTCAGGGATATCAGCTGCCAAGAGAAGATCTTCCAACTCACTGCTGGATTGCAGCTTTCTGCATTGTTAGATGATCTTCCACAGGAATGAAGTTCTCCATTTTTCCAGAAACGTGCCAGAGCCCTCCTCCCCGAACATCTACATTGAAGAGAAAACATTCAAATTTCACTGCCAGATTCTTTTCACCCTCTGAAATTCATAAAACACAGTTTAATAATAAATGATGTATTTATTTACCAATCCTTTGATGTCTTTAAGAAGTGAAAGGCTGTCAGAACACTGGTCGACAGGTCAAGGAGCATTTTGCAGCGGAAGTCAAATGTCAGCTTCATCTACCTCTTGATTATGTCCTCATGCGCTGAATGGCCTCCTTACACTTTTCTCTCAGCGCAGTTTCTGGAACTAGATGGGGTTCTGGTCTGGTCTGCTCCTCTAAGCTGATCGTCATGAGATGCTCCTCCAGATGATTCTTTACAACAAAGGATACATACATTAGCGCCAGAAACGGAAGAACTAACGTTTCTACCAACAATCATATTTCTTCCGAGACAACTCAGCCAAGATGAAAACCGGAACTAATCCGACCAATCATAAGGCAGATAACGAAAAGAACAGCGTCGTATCCCATAATTCCCAGATAACAGACAAAACTTGGTTAAAAAAAAAACAAACAAAAAAAAAAAAAGGGTCACTTACATTTAATTCAGTAAATATAATTGAATTAACCACTCTATTGCAGTCTGTCATAGCAGAAAGAGAAGGATACTTACAAAGCCAAGTAAAAGTATGAAAAAATATACAAACTGAAACTATGTGTTTGTCTGAGACATTAAAGTTAAAAAAGCACACCATAATGCGCACAAAACACATAGGTTGTAGTTTATTTGAGCCACCATTTTGCAAATATTGGAATTATGATACTCAAACAACGACCTATTCAGAGTATTTACATCATATTAATAAAATTAAAATTAAACAGTCACATCATAAGGCAAATATTTAAAGACAATTTCAAGATGGACCGAATTGGCGCGCATTTCAAGCTAGGTTTTCACTCGACAAGGTTAGCAGCTTAGAAATAGTTAGAAATACCGACCTAGCTTAAAATAAATAAATAAATATCGCAAGCAACAACATGTTAGATCAAACTATTGCTGAAAAAGGAATATAAATAGATCGAAAAGTAATACATATCCATAGTCTTTAAGGGACGTTGGTCGAGCTCTCTGAAGTCACGTTAACTCTGTGTCTTTCAACACCAAATTTTGTCACCACCAGGTTGTTAAAACAACTCTAAAAGAGTCAATGAACATATTTAACACTGCAAATTTTACTGGTGTTAATACTCAGAGTTAAAATGCATGGATGTATTTTAACTCTCAGTATTAACACCAACACTTGGAAAACAAGTGTGGGGTCTTACACTTGGTGGTAATGACTCTGAAAGAGTCAGAACAGTTTGACTACGAAGATATTACACTGGGAAATACCGCAACATACAAGCCAATGCTACAGAACATGTTTATTCATCCAGATGACTCTGTACAACATAGGGAAAGTGAAGGAGAGTCCCTGTGTGGCAGAAGTTCAGGCCAGGCGGCTTCATTAACAACACGTCTGTACAGAAGTACAGTACAACTGAGACTGGCTCTCATAATATTACATATAGTCATTTAATGCAAACCTGAGATTAGTGTTTTAAAACCCTGATGTTATAAAGCTATTACAAGTTAATCTGATGTCAGTGGATTTGTCTTGCATGTGCCCCTGAAATCATTTACTTCATAAATTGATATTTTACTGTTTACTTTGAGTTTTGTGATGGCAAAAAAAAGTGCAGTTACACAACTCCACTGTTACAGTGGCATGCTATTCTAAATGAGCAATGTGAACTATCATCTACCTGTGACGGGAGGTAAACCTCATTGGACAACTTTTCATGATTTTTTTACATTTTTTTTATTTTCTGCAAGTGAAATCCCACAATGCAACGTTTCAATAAATTCCATTGAAAATGAGCCATCATCCTTCTGTGCCTTTATTATTTACAAGACTGTGATTAGAAAAACAATGACTGTACTTTTTAAAAAAGTGATGTAAAGAATAAATGGACCTGGTTAATCTCTCAAAGTGGACTCTAATAGTTTCAAAGGACCTGTGGTCCTGCCCCGCTCCCAGCAGTGTAATCTTTAAAAAATGGTGTTAATACTCAAGTTGAATTAGTCTTATTTCAGCATGGGTTGTAATTTATCCAAGACACCAGATGGAATTGAACTGGACTTGTTGAATTGATTATCAATAAGTATCTTGTGAATTTTTTCACATTTTTCTAAATGAAATGTAGCTTTCAGAGTTAATTGTGAATAACATAACTTAGTGTCATTTTTATACAACACTGTGGGAGTTAATTTCTTTTAAAGTGTAAAAACTATTCAACACTTCTTAATGTTAAAGTGGTACAGATAGTGTCAATTATTAACACCTAAAAGAGATAAATTAACCCTGAAAATTCAACACTATGTTCAGAGTCCCTTTAACTCTTTTCAGGTCGGGACCATATGTTCACTGGCTCGGAGTTAAAATTAACTCTTTAAGAGTTACAGCAATACTTCCTTTTTTTACTGTGTACAAATGTCTTAAATCTAAATTAGACTAAGTAGAACTAAAAGTTATTTAAAACCAGATCCAAATTGGACCAGATCTCATAAAGGACCCAACAAACACAAAACCCAAAGTAGATCTAAACGGTTTAACCAGAACCGTATCCAGAACACGCTGCTGTGCACGTGAAGGTTGGATGGAGATGGAGAGGTCCAAACCTCCAGCAGACACACAATCACCGCAATGTTGGTGTTGTGACGCAGAAGGCGCGTGTCTGCTTCCCGACAGGTGAACTGTCCCTTTAAAAGCACCCAAACAGCTCGTACGCACGCGCACAGGGCGACATAAATGATTCGTGTGCAGCAGCATAAATGCGTGTGCGCGTGTCCTCACCCTGTCCCGCAGTCTATCACGCACGGAGGGAGCTGCAGGGACATGTCCGGTCCCGACCCGGCTCAGCTCGGCCCGCTGCTCGGATTCGGACTCGGTGCGCCAGGCGCAGTCCCGACGCAGCGCAGCAGACACGTGAGGGGGAGCGCGCGTGCGCGCTGAGGGGAAAGATGGAGAAAATAGCAACACAGCTGACATCCCCACTGGGACGCGGGTGTCTGTGCACGTGACCATGACTCTGTATCTGTGTGGCAATGGTTGACATAGTGATGGAGCTCCAGCAGGTGGCAGCACAGGATCGGTCACGCGCACAGTGGATGCTTGGATTACAGAATGTTAAGACACTTTCCTTAAAAGCTGCTCTTTTCTCTGAACTGTGAACACAAAACCAAATTTTCAAGCTACAAAACCTCAGACTCTTCTTACAAAACCAAACTTGAACCTGAAAACAGTTCAGTCTGTGCTCTAAACTGAACTCTGCTGTGAAATTATGACCCAAGTCAGTCAAAACTGAATACAATGTTTAACAGTTACTAAACACTATGTAGAAAATAGAAAACACAATGATCAGGACATGAAACTGGAGAAATAAAAGAAGAAATATCAACAATTTAGGTATAAAAAATATACACGGAATACAAGGCCTACAAACAGTTATACCAACACTCCATTACAATACTACAGTACACTGGTACAGTATGTGATGTAGAGAAAAATATATTTACTTAGAGTATACTGTGATACAGGATATAGAGCTGCACATATTTTTTTACAGATGGGCGAGACTTGCCATTTCTCGACATTTAATTACTCTCCTATAATTATAATATTTCTGAACTTCCAGGATTTTGCAATGTTGCAATCAAACTTCAAACTTTATTTATTTCTAAAAAGCTCTTCTCATACTTCACGCAACTCGAAGCGCTTTACATTTAAAAACAAAAGCACAGTAAAAAAACAAACCCACCCTTCACCCTCCCCTCTCCCCACCATTAACACATACAACCCATGATCCCACACAACGAATACTTATAAAAATAACTTCTAAATGAAAATTATAAAATCAAATTACTGCCTCTGCTGTGAGGAAACAGTATTGAGGATTCTATCTTACCAGGAGCCAGCTCGGTCACAGGAACATCACCACAGTGCCCACCCAGACCGGGACAGCAACAGAGTCCACNATATCTTCGCCATGTTTTAAGAAATTGATTTTGTTCAAAACACAAATGTTCTTTTTTTCAATCACAGAAGAGTAAAGATTAAAACTAGACAAGACCAATGAAATCATTATTTTAAGTTTTTTTATGTAATGCATATAAAAACCTGCTTATATAGAAATATGTGCAACATGTTTGCATAAATGTGTTTAATCTTACAGATCAGTGTTGTAGTTGTGAGTCACAATGAATGGAGCACCGAATGAGTGTGTTTGTGTTGCTAAGGTCAGTGTGAGCACATGCTAGAAATTCCCAGCACACCTGAACGCAGCAATAGCGAGTTCTTCTCGTTCTTATTGCAAGCGCAGAAGGAATGGAGGGAGGATCCAAGATGGCGGAGTGAGCGGACGTGCTTTGTGGGCTCCGATGTTATTACCGTTTAATATATGTCCTTAATAGTGATTTTTGTGCGTTCTGTTACTAAGAGCACTTCAAGTTTGTTTTAATTACCTATCCTGGATCTTTTGAAAGTTGTGGTAAGCGCCTTATACTTCCACAAACTACTTTTACCCCCCTCTGACTTCGGGAGAAGCTAGCGCGAACTAGCTAAAAATGAACGAGCACGATTATACTACGGCCGAAAATCACAAGATTTTTGGGGAAAATTAGGCCGAAAACACAGAAGAAAACATGGAAATATCCAAAGTTAAACTAGTAAACCTGGCGCATACTCCAATAAAAGCTCCTCATCCTAAAAAGCAGAAGAAAGGGAGCGGACAGAACCCACAGGATGAAACCATTTTTGACACGATCCTGCAGGCCGTGACTACCCTGACAGAAAAGGTGGACCACCAAACAGAGCTGTTAAAAAAGTTTGAAATAAAAATTGAAGCAAACTCCGAAGCTATAAAGAAAAATAAAGAAACTATCAAACAGTTGGAGAAGAAAATATCTGATCTTAACAGCGACAACAAGCGACTGAGGGAGGCTGTGGCC
>NC_050528.1:13816138-13819142 GCF_002922805.2 Oryzias melastigma
TAATTATCTTTTTAAATGAGAATATTTAGATTTTTACTGCATTAGCAAATGAAGATGATTTAATTATTACTTGTTGTATTATCATAATTCTTTGAATACAATCTGCACAAAGTCTCTGTTTTCATTGAGAATATTAGATTATTGTTACTGATTAATATACATGATTTGTCGTGGATGCTTTGAAACTTTATTACATTAATGATATTAATGACCTTTAATAGCTTGAATAATATTTGATACTAAGTCCTGAACCGGATATTGATAATACATGTAGAGAAATGGTATGGTCGAGTCGGGGTGGGATTATATAAGTTCGCTTCCTTCCACTCCCTTTCAAGTGATCTACTTCTGATTCACTAGTTGATGTGTTATGTCATGTACTGTGACCTGATAGCTTGAAATAAACCATTTCATTCATTCATTCATTAGGATTCTGTTCACAAGTGAAGGATTGATGGAGGTCAGGATCAGCAGATGGATCAATATATCTGCAGAGATGTAGACTGTGAACAGGTCTGTTTTAAAGAAGGAAGGCAGTCTTAAGACGAGACGGTCAGGGTACCAGTTCTAGTAGGAAAGCACAGGGTTGACTGAGACCTTCAGTTTCTGAGAGAACTGCAGAAAGACCTCCTTCTGCCTTCTCCTCTTTTCCATGAATATTCTGGATTACAGGCTCAGACTTTAGAGGAGACATGTCATCTGATGGATGAATTTCCCGTTGATGTTCCTGTGATGGTGTTCTCTGGTTATGTTCTGGTTCCAGCCTCTGACATCAGTCCTGATCTGACATGGTTTGATTTTCAGCAGATGGAAGGGTTCATGTTTGAGAAAAAAAAACTGACCTCTTCTAAAATCTCTGAATGTCACTTCATACAAATGAACACGTAAATCAAGAAGACAAAAAGCAGAATGATGCTCTCTAATAAAATGACAAATGAACTCAAATATTTTTTCTGAATCTGTCATCATGATGTTGAAGGTGGACAGAAACTCCGATAATGAAGCTATTTGGAGTGTTTTAAAAAAAGAATTGTTCCTCCACTACAGCCTTTAAGCATCAGCTTAGCTTTTTATTCTACTTTATGTTGTTTTTTCTCTGTTTTAAAATTGTTTTATTGGTTTTATCCTTGTTTTAAAAGTGTTCTGTTTGGTTATGTCTTCTATTCTTCTTTATGCTTTACTATTACACAGTGGTCTGTTTTTGTTATCCTTGTGTACAGCACCATGGGCCTCCATGACTGGTAGTGGAAGGTGCTTTATAAATCAATAAATGAAATGAATAAAATGAAATGAAACATAGAGGAGGCAGATTTGGTCAAATTGTTGTTTTGCTGATTCTCATTGAAGTGAATGAAATAACTCGACAACATTAAACTCTTCTTTGGAATAATAACAGCTTCATCTTTAACATGTCGTGGTGTCAGCATTCTTACACTGATGGAAGGTCAAAACCTGAAATCCTGGATTTGATGAATGGAAAGAGATTATCTGCTAATCCCTGCAAATACTTTGAGTTTTAGTAAAACAAAAACCTTTAAGTCTGTATGTAAACTGAATGACCATGAAAATATGCTGTTTTCTTTTGTTTACTGTTATCCTTATTTTATTCAGTTTCTAAACAAAGGCAGAGATTAGATCAGCTTCAGTCAATTCAACTGAACTTTATCTTTTCAAAGAGGAAAAGAGATTAAAATGAATGAATTTATCCTCAAAATCAAAACTATTTAGACAACTGTTGGTTTAATGAAAATAAATAAACGAAGACAGCTTTATAAAAAAGGAACATATCAAAATATAATTTTACTTGAACAAATATTATTTTTAATATTTTACTATACAGATTTTTTTAACTTTTGTATTTCTCTCTGAATGAACTCTCAGGACATATT
Organism: Oryzias melastigma; assembly: GCF_002922805.2. NCBI lineage: Eukaryota > Metazoa > Chordata > Actinopteri > Beloniformes > Adrianichthyidae > Oryzias > Oryzias melastigma. The sequence goes on from NC_050528.1 coordinate 13,818,028, forward strand.
AGAGCAGAAAGTGATAAAGATGTATTTCTTTAGGATTGAACTGAGGTTTGTTTACATCTTTACAATAATTTAATAAAAATAAAAAACACATTGTTTAATGTTCTATTTTAAACTGTTTTTTATTCAAATACAATCTTTTTAAGAAGCAGAAAAACTAAAAACAAACAGATTTGAGAGATAAAACATTTTATTTTGAAAATAATAAAAAGATCCAGAAAGAACAGAATTGAAACACATCTACAGATCACACCTGCTTCTTTTTTCTCTGATCCACTTCTTCTGCTGATGTCACTCAAATGTGAGGGACCAGGGGCCCGTTCCAAGAAGCAGGTTTTGTTGGAACTCTGAGTTCGTGAACTCCAAATTCGGCAAAACTCTGAGTTTTCGGTTCCAGAAAGAGATATAACTCAAACCCGTGAAAGAGGGTGAAACCAAGCCCGTTCCAAGAAGCGGGTTAAGATGAACTCAGAATCAATCACTATGGTAACTGAGTCTGTGAACGAAACCTGGTCGGTAGCAGGTTTTCTTCAGGAAACTTAGAGTTCTCTGCGGTCTCCGCCCCTTTTTAAAGTGAAAGATGTTCAAATATGAGTTCTTCATGAACATTTTGAGAACATTCACATTAGAGACGTCACGTTTCCACCACTCAGAAACCAAAATGACATGTTCATTCATAGAGGATCACGTAGAGAGGAGGCTGATTAATCCAGAGGAAATGTTATTTACGTCGGTAGAGGATTTGGAGGACACGAGTCGACTGACTGCAGTTTCCCAATTCATTTTTATTTCAGCGATATTATAAATAGTGAGTTTTTCCAGGGACTCGCTATTAAAAAATACAGTTTTCTTTTCCTTATTTTAAACCCTTAACAATAGAAATTATTGAATGTCAAACACCGAGAAACCATCTGAACTCATCTCCCGTCCTGTACTTGAGTCAGACATTAGCTCAGTCGTCAGCAACGCTACTTCCCAGTGTGGGGAGAGCGAGTTTGATTCCTGGCTGCGGAAACATTTTTTATGCTTAAAAACTGAATTATGCGAATATTTTTTTAAGTCTTGAGAATTAAAATTAAATAAATGCTTTTTTTAACATATGCAGCTACAGTTTCTTT
>NC_050528.1:13823020-13827414 GCF_002922805.2 Oryzias melastigma
ATTCACGCAGCGCTATGACTGTGACCCCGCCCACTCATATAAATACTGACAGTTTTTTCTTTTATTAAAATAAAACTTTATAGTTTCACACAACGCACATTACTTTCCATGTCAGCCTTCATGATTTAATGAATGTGCACCGTAGGAAAAAAAAGATTGCTGCAGTGAAATTAAAAAGCTGTAATAATTCCAGTGTTTTGAAACTGTTAACATTCAGTTTTACATGCAATAAAAGTATCATCACAGAATGAACTAACAACAAGTTACTCAGCAGTTACTCAGACAGGATAAGCTGAAAATGAATGACAACAGAGTTCACATTATATTTGGTGATGGGACAGTTGTTAGAGAACATTTAGAATCGGCACTTCAAGTCATAAATGTTGCTGACCCCTTTATTAGACTATAAAAGCAGATACCTGCTATATTGTTCCTTGATCTTACCATATCTGACTTATGCCATTGAAGTTTGGGGCAAAAACTATAAAACATTAGCCTTTTGAAAAGGTAAAGTATATAAAACCAAATGAATACAGTTTAAGTTTGATTTCTGTGCAAATGCCAAACAAGTCAGTGCATGGGTAAAAGGCAGCAGCATCCTCTTCTCTCTCTTTTGACGCCAAATTAACGCAGCTATCCTCGGGCCTGAGCAACAAAACACAATAATATCCCTAAGTGTCATTCCAAATATATACTGACAAAAATCAGAAATTACGGAAGCTGAAAGCGGCCTGCCCTACTTTTTTTTGGATCGTTTTCTCGTAATAGCGAGATAATAACTCGTTATAACAAGAAAACTAACTTGGTTTTCTCAAGAAAACAAAGTTCGCTTTCTCATGATAACGAGATAATCAATAATGAAGAAGGAAGCGTCCCGCTCTCCCTTTCCCGCACGGAGATGCAGAGACTTCGTCTATTTTAAGTCTATTTAGTTTGTGGTTAACAATAAAAACAGCAGAAGAACACTCCACAAGAGTTGTTTTTAGTCTATTTAAATGTATTATTTTATTAGTGGGTCTACACTCCTCAAACACCTTCATTCCGTCTCATGCACCAGCCCTCCTCCCGTTATATCCCCCAATCCTCCGAACAGGATGATTGACAGATCACAGAGCATGATGGGTTCAATGAACTCTTGATATTCAACTCAGTCCGCTACTATGCTGTTGTCATTTTTATGTCGACACTATTTAATCCATGATTTTATAAGGATCAGTTCTGGGGTTCTACATTGTGAGCTCAGTGAACGCACCATGCAGAAACGCTCGGCAGACCTGAATTTTATCAGTCTGTCAATGTTTGTTCGGGGAAAATTAAGGGAGGGGCTGGTGCACGAGACTGAATTAAGACATTTAAAGAGCGTAGATCCACTAATAAACGACAAATAGAATAAAAACAACTTTTGTGGAGTGTTTTCAAACAAATGAAGTCTTGGTGTTTCTATGCAGGAGAGAAAGAGGGAGACGCTTCATTCTTCATTCTGGATTATCTCGTTATATCGAGAAAACAAACTTTATTTTTGCTCATTTTAACAAGATAAGGGATCTTGTTATAACGCGAAAATCATTAAAAAAAAAAGTAAGAAAGTAAGAAATCACTTAATAAAAACAGCTACTTTGTAACTAAATAAGTGCCTATGACAGGATTGTGTTCTTACCCGTTGAATTACTGGTCAGCTTCTCAACATCGGGCATTTAAGATGTAACTGTAATCTTGACGCAGGACTGCAAGCTCTCATCTGTGAGGCCGGTGGGATGTTATGATTTGATGTAGTTCATGTTTGAGAAGATCTGCTCGCACAGATATGTTGATCCAAAGATGGATAATACCCCAAATGCGCATGTCTTCATGTTCCTGTAACTGTCAGGAAGAGCATTCCATGTGTCATAGACAAGTTTCTCAGGTGTTGGGAGGCTCTCAGTTTAGCTCCATTTGTGGCTTTAGGCACGCTGGGCTTTCTGGCGAGTGACGTCTTCAAGCTCGGCTGTCAGACGTTTGAATTTGGACACCCATAAATCTTTGTTGACTATATCAGCCATTCCCATTTCAAGGTCAGCTTGATTTACTCCTGGGAATCTGCTCAACAAGGACGGGTCAATCTCCAGGGGTGTGACAGGAAAAGACAGTGTCATTTTTTTTCTTTAGTAACTCCCAAATGCAGTTTGCATGTCAATGATCACACTTGGTAAATAATCACCGTTGAGTGTGAGATCAGGATGGGCTTCTTTGAATTCTCTCAGGGAGGGGAAGTGGGAGAGCGTACCTCGCTGTACATCTCTGGCAAAGACAGTCAGCTTGCACTCGAATGACAAAACAGCTTCCAGCATTGGCGGTGCAGTGTTTCCCCGCCCCTGGAGACTTTCATTCAGCTTGTTTAGGTTTGATCCTCTCATACTGGGTGCCTCATCTTTAGCTACTCAGATCAGGTGGTTGTTGTTTATTCCATTGTCATTTAAACACTTCAGCACAGCCTCACATTTGTCCTCCCCCCGTGTTTGCCTTTCATTGGTATTAATTGGATAATTTCTTCTTGCGGCCCATCTGAGTTCACATACCTGCATAAAAGCGCATTCTGTTCAATATCCATCACATCACATGACTCATCACAGGCAAATGAGTATGCTGGCGCTGAATTAATGTCCTTGATTTCTTGATCGGTGAGGATGCCTGCCATTTTGATGACCATTTCCTTCATTGTCTTAGTGGAGAGAAGCATGTCTTTGATTTTCTGTATTATCTCAGTTTTGTTCTTGAAGTCTGCAAATAGGTGTTCTGATATGTTGATGAATGACTCCTTCATGTAGTCACCATCTGTGAACGGTTTTCCATGCTTTATTATCTCCCGGGTTGCAACAAGACTTGCAGCAGTAGTGAAGTTTGGAGATACAATCCACTTCTTAAATCTATTTTTGCGCTCCTCTAATTTCTCCAGAAGTGATGCGATCGCACTTTTTCTCTCACTTCCAACTGGGTACTCGGCTGTAAATGTAGCATGTTTTCCCTGGAAATGTCTTTCCACATGACTCTTTTTGTTATTTGACAATTTCTCACTACAGAGCAAACATTCAGGCAATCCTTCCGCGTTGGCAATGAATGCAAATGATTCGGTCCGAGAAACGTTGAATCCTCTGTTCTCCTCAGTTATTTTTCTCTTTTTACCTTTGGGGTCCATGGCCCATCACACACCCGCCGGTTTGTTTACAACAGCCACCTGCTGATGTGTCAAAGGCTATGACGCAAATCTTTGTTGACAGAAGCGTTGAAATAATATTCATTAATATTTATTCTACACATTTTTACAGCAATGGAAAACGTTAAGAATGTTTGTATCATGTTTGTCCTCCTACAGAAACCGTATTAAAACAAAAAATATATCCCCCCCCCCATCTTCTTCCATTTGCAAACATTTTTGAAAAAGCTCCAGGCAGCCACTAGGAAGCGCTAAAGAGCCGCAGGTTGCAGACCCCATGTTTTAATTTATATAATGGAAAATAAGGACATCAAAGAGGTACAAGGATGTATACTCTCTGAATCTGATTGTGACTTTTGGTTATTTATTTATGTGATGCTTCTATGTTGAATGAATTATGTTGTAATTGACCATGCATGCTTGAAACATTGAATAAACTCAGACTCAATAATCCACTGACCTCAGAGTCTCCAGGCTGCAGTCTGGACTCTTCTTCAGGTCAGACAGCTGCTTCACATCTGAGTCTTCCACGCTGTTAAACTTCAGATCAAGTTCCTTTAGATGGGACGGGTTGGACTTCAAAGCTGCAGCCAGAACCTCACAGCTGACCTTTGACAAGCTGCACCATGATAACCTGAAAAAAGAATCAGGTTAGAATAAGAAGTTCTTCATCCAGTCAGAAATTTACTGTTCCCCTCAGGAAAAACGCCTTTATTCAGACTGTTCTCCTACAGATAATCTCACACTTAGAACTCAGTTCCAACAACAATAAGACAAATGTCAACTCTGGATAAAATCATGACTATTAGACGATCAAAAATGCCACCACAGCTCTGTATAAATAGTTTTTTGTTTGTTTTTATAGTTTTTTTTTTTGCTATGTTTTGTTTTCATGTCACATCTGTTTATCTATTTTATTTTTTGTTTGCTTTTTTCTACGTTTTTTCTTAATTGTTGCTTCTATATTTTATAAATGTTCTGTTTCTATTGACAGATCCATCTGTTGTTTCTGTTTCTGCTGTTGTCTGACTTCTATTATCCTTTCTGCATTGATTTAACGTGACCTTTTACTAGAGACCATCAACCTTTTCTATAGGGACTAATGATGGAAATTAGCCTAAAAGGCTATAATCCCATATATTTGCATTTTTAAATGTTTTATTATGGCCCGCAGCATCAGGTACTGATGGCAAGGACCATATTA
>NC_050528.1:13833137-13835481 GCF_002922805.2 Oryzias melastigma
GTCAGATCCTTCTTAGGCTTTGCAGGGTATTATCGCAGATTTATTTCTGGGTTCTCAAAGATTGCCCTGCCCCTAAATGCCCTCACCCATGGCTCAACTGCAGGAGGTAAAAACACACCCATCACCTGGTCTCCTACATGCCAGCAAGCCTTTGACAAGTTAAAAATGGCTCTGTTGAATACCCCAGTCCTAGCATATGCAGATTTTTCTCAGCCCTTCAGATTATATACTGATGCAAGCTTTGAAGGACTTGGGGCTGTCCTCGCTCAAGTGCAAGAAGGGCAGGAACGAGTTATAGCATATGCTAGTCGCAGTTTGCATCCAACTGAACGAAATGACGAGAACTACAGCTCATTCAAGTTGGAGTTACTCGCACTGAAATGGGCCATCACTGAGAAATTCAAGGACTATTTGTATGGGTCTGAGTTTGTAGTTTACACTGACAATAACCCTTTAGTGCATCTGGATTCTGCTCGGTTGGCGGCAGTGGAGCAACGCTGGGTGGCACAACTAGCAAATTATAAATACACCATCAAATACAGGCCAGGGAAGAACAACCAAAACGCAGATGCTCTTTCACGCTTGCCTACACAGGAGGATCCTGCTCATTGCAAATTGACCCAGGTGGAGACCCTTACAGAAGATTTGGAGACAAGACAATCCAGTGATCCCGACCTCCAGCAGTTGCGCCAGTGGAAAGCTGACTGTGCCGCTCAACCAGAGGTACGTCAGACTGTCTCTGAAGACTTGAAACTGCTACTTAAGCAGTGGGGCAGAATCAAGCTGCGCAATGGGTTACTGGGGAGGTGTTTTTTGGAGACCAACTCTGGGCAGGAAGTCTTCCAGCCTCTTATCCCCAGAAGCGAGGCAAAAGAGGTGTGGGCCAACTACCATCGGGAGATGGGCCACCCTAGTAGTGACAGGACACTACAAATCTTGCGTCAGCGTTGCTATTGGCCACGGATGACCGGAGATGTGAAACAGTGGACCAGTGCCTGCCCCCAGTGTGTTTGTGCCAAACGTGGGCCTGAGGTGAAAGCACCACTAGTCTCCATCAAGACCTCATACCCCTTTGAGGTGGTGGGGTTGGACTATCTATCGCTTGGTCGACCTGATGACAGATGGCCCTATATTTTGGTCATGACAGACCTTTTCTCAAAATATGCCCAGGCCATTCCGACCAGGGACCAGTCTGCTGCAACTACAGCTCGTACTGTTTACAACAACTGGATCCAGAAGTTTGGCTGTCCAGAAAGAATTCTGAGTGACCGGGGGGCAGCATTCGAATCCTCATTGTTTAAAGAACTCTGCCTGTTGTATGGGTGTAAGAAGAGTCGCACTACAGCCTACTGGCCCCAGGGCAACGGAGGTTGTGAGCGTGTCAACCAAACACTATTAGGCCTGCTGAATTCTCTCACAGAAACTGAACATGGACAATGGGCTGAACGCTTACCCACCCTCGTGCAGGCCTACAACAACACTGTGCACAGCACCACTGGCTTTACCCCGCATTTTGTGGTGTTTGGAAGACATGCTAGGTTGCCAATGGATTGGATAACGGGGCTTGGACCAAAAGAGCAGCCACAAACCCTACAAGGCTGGGTTGGCTCACACCAGAAGACATTACAGAACGTCTATAAAGTCGTAAAGGAGCAGACCCAGAAGAGACAGGAGTTGGACCAGCGACATTACAACAGGAAGACTCGTCATGCCCTCCTTCTGCCTGGAGAGAGAGTGCTTATACGCAATTTCCGAAGAAGGGCTGCTGGAAAAATAAGTACGAGGTGGCTCCCAGAGCCATTTGTAGTGGTGTCCCAACTCCATGAAGGCAGTCCAGTGTATGTCCTGCGTCCAGAAGGTAAAGAAGCACCTACTAGTACAGTGCATAGAAATAATTTGCGAACCTGTCCCTTCCTGTTGGCAGAAGAGGATCTGCAAAGAGAAAACAGTGAGACTCCCGACCCAATGTTGCAACCACCACCTCCAACCTTATGGCTGCCAAGATTATTAATGGGGCCTAACCAAGACTTTTCAGCCGGTCAAGAAAGACCAGCACCAGCTGCACCACCTGACCCTCCAGATGCACTCGTGGCTATTGATGAATGTGGGGAACCCCTACGTCGATCTGAGAGATCTAACTTGGGCAAACCCCCTGTAAGGTATGAACCATAGTAATGTTCGGGGCGACCATTAACAAAAACGGGGGGGGGAATGTCAAGTGACTCTGTGGTGTGCTGTAAATTCTGTTTGTTTATTGTGAATGCTTTGCTCATTGTGCATGTCTTGTGTGAAGGTTTGTTTATTGTGCATGTTTGCAGTGCTCTAAATTTGATGTGTTTCTGTA
>NC_050528.1:13836943-13842348 GCF_002922805.2 Oryzias melastigma
TTCTAATTAACCACTTTAATAATAATTAAAAATAATTATAAATACATATATTAATTCATTTATATAAACACATCTAATTAAAAACACATTAAAAACACATTAATACCTTTATATAAATACATTTCATTTAAAAACACCCAAATCCAAATTAAACCCTAGATTAACCTATTGAATAAATTAATATAAATACATTTTTTTAAAAAATACTCAAATACACATTATTACCCCCTCTCTCTCTATATAAATAAATTAATTTCATATTAAAACACCAAAATTCATTACCTAGAGATTTATATAAATATACCATACATACAAAACACACAAAACCCCATAAATATAATTATATAAATAAATTTGATATAAAAACACATAAATTTATATTTCCACTTAAATTATATGATAAACAATTAAATTTAATTGATATAGAACTTTAAATAATAAGTATAAACTAATTAAACCAAATAAAAATAGGAATAATTAGATTTAGGCCTGGCGAAAGGGGTGGAGCCCAGAGCCTATATAAAGAAGAGAGGCTGAGGAGAGCTCATTCTGGCTCAGCTCTCCGAAGAGAAAGCAGCTCTCTCAGACCTGATCCTCCAGCCAAAATTAACAGCGTGCTACACAGGCCTGAGGAAGACCTCTACAGGTCGAAACGTTGCCGCCGCTGTAGCACGCGACCTCAATTTATTGGATCCCCTTTTTTTTCGCTTTTTTTCAATTTTTCGCTCTTTTTTATTTTTTCGCGGATTTTTTCGCCCATTTGGGTAGATTTACTTTCTATAATTATAAGCCTTTCTTTTTATACATATACACAAACTAAATAGAGTACATTTATTTAAATATAATAACAAAGGCGAAATCAAAATCCAAACTCACACACAAAAAATAAAAAAAACAAAAATTAAAAAACAGAAACATGGATGGGGAGTGGATACTAGTCCCTCCAAGAAGGGGAAGGAAACGCCCCTTCAACCCATCCTTCCAACCACCCTCAAGGGGACGGAATTATGGGAACCATCTAGGGACGGACCGCGCACCGTCCAACTTCCGCGGAAGGGGGACTAATACCCACCCACCTAACCCTAACCCTAACCCTAACCCTAACCCTAACCCTAACCCTAACCCTAATTAGGGGCGGCTAGGTTCTAAAACGTCGAGATTGGCGCTCCCGCGCCCATTATATCGTTCGACCCCGATTTCGCCCCTTTCCCGACGTTTTAAAAATCGGGGACCCTCGGCTCCGAAAACGGCTCATTTTTCTGATGAATATGCAAAAGGAACGAAGTCTCTAGCACTTTCCTGAAAAAACCCAAAAAAGTGCCATACCGAAACCCACCCGCAGCGGGCGCTGTGTTAGGGGTAAAAACCCGGTTTCTCCTAAAGAAACCCCCAAAGAAGACCCGGTATGTGTCGGGCCCTTACAGCATGGAAAGGGTTTTTTGGCCAAATTCCCCCTTTCCCCGCCCCTGGTGCTCCCTGCTCGGGCACAGGCGCCGCCAGGCCCCTGGGGGACCCTCCCAGGAGAACCAGGACCCCCTCCGGCCACACAGTACCCAGGGAATGAGCCTCCCTCCTGGGGGAGACCTCCAGGAAGCCTCCAAAGCCTAAGTGTTGAGCTCCAGGAACCCCCTTGGAGCCTAAGTCTGGAGCCCAGGCTTGGCTCACCCTCCCTGGGGCCCGGATCTGGAGCTCAGCCTCTAAGCCTGGAGCTCCAGGAACCCCCTGGAGCCTAAGTCTGGAGCCCAGGCTTGGCTCACCTTCCTGGGATCCAGATCTGGAGCTCAGCCTCTAAGCCTGGAGCTCCAGGAACCCTCCTGGAGCCTAGGTCTGGAGCCCAGGCTTGGCTCACCTTCCTGGGATCCAGATCTGGAGCTCAGCCTCTAAGTGTGGAGCTCCTGGAAGCCCCTTGGAGCCTAAGTCTGGAGCTCCAGGAAGCCCCTTGGAGCCTAAGTCTGGAGCTCCATGAAGCCCCTTGGAGCCTAAGTCTGGAACTCCATGAAGCCCCTTGGAGCCTAAGTCTGGAGCTCCAGGAAGCCCCTTGGAGCCTAAGTCTGGAGCTCCAGGAACCCCCGGGGAGCCTAAGTCTTTTACCCAGGCTTGGCTCACCTTCCTGGGATCCAGAACTGGAGCTCAGCCTCTAAGTCTGGATCCAGGCGAACCAGAAGCCCTCCAACCACACAGAAACCCCAATACGAGATTCGGGGTCCGTTCATTTCGGATACGACGGTACTGGGTTTGGTCAAAAAAACCGGTCCTGGAAGATGTTTTGGTGGGGTTTAAGCCACACACACACCCAGCTAGGAGACACCCTCCTGGGGGGAGAGATCCAGGGGTACCAGACGCTCTCCAGCCCCACAAACCCCCGGATACGAGAAACTGGGCGTCTCCGTTCATTTCGGATATGACGATATTGGATATTTTCCAAAACGTGTCCTGGGAGAGGTTTTGGTGGGGTTTGAGCCACACAAACACCCCCAGACATGAGCCACACCCCTGGTGGAGCCTTCCAGGAGAACCAGGCCACCATCCAGGCTCAGCTACCCCAGAAATGAGCCTCCCTCCTGGGGGAGACCTCCGGGAGAACCAGACCCCCACCCATCCAGCTTCCAGGAGAACCAGGCCCCCTCCAGCCACACTCAACCCCAGGAATGGGCCTCCCTTCTGGGGGAGATGCACAGCTCCACCCCTGGAGGTATTTTGATGGGGCTTATATGCCCCGTGGGTTCTCTCAGGGTTGACTAACAGGCTCCAGTGGGTATTTTAAGGATATCTTCACTTTTGACATGGGGAAATAACTTGGAAAATTTTGACACTCTTTGGACAGAACCCTGTCGAGAGATCCTGGGTTCCCATTCATTTTGGATACGACGATACTGGGTTTTGGCAAAAAAAACGGTCCTGGGAGGTTTTTTGTGGGGTTTAAGCCACACAAACACCCCCAGACATGAGCCACTCTTCTGGGCTAGACTTCCAGAGAACCAGGGCACCATCCAGCCTCAGCTACACCCGGGAATGAGGATCCTTTCTGGGCTAGACTTCCAGAGAACAAGGCCCACATCCATCCAGCCACACACATACCCAGAAATGAGCCTCCCTTCTGGGGGAGGGATCGAGGAGAACCAGAACCCCTCCAACCACACAAAAACCCGGATACAGGATACTGGGTCAATTTATTTTGGAAACGGCGATACTGGGTTTTGTCAAAAAACAAGTCCTGGGAGGTGTTTTGGTGGGGTTTAAGCCACACACACACCCAGCAGAGAGACACACTCCTGGGGGGAGAGATCCAGGAGGACCAGACGCCCTCCAGCCCCACAAACACCCGGATACGAGAAACTGGGTCTCCCCATTCATTTTGGAAACGGCGATACTGGGTTTTGTCAAAAAACCAGTCCTGGGAGGTGTTTTGGTGGAGTTTAAGCCACACAAACACACCCACGAATGAGCCACTCTTCTGGGGTGACTTCCAGAGAACCAGGCTCAGCCTTTAAGTCTGGAGCTCCATCTGGTCCTGGGGGACCTTCCCTGCCAGGTGCTCCATCTGGTCCCGGGGAGCCCTCTGAGCCAGGCGCTCCATCTGGTCCCGGGGAGCCCTTGGAGCCAGGCGCTCCATGGGGTCCCTGGGTCCCACATCCATCCACAGTGACACCCAGGAATGAGCTTCATATCTGGGCTAGACTTCCAGAGAACCAGGCCCACATCCATCCAGCCTCAGGTTCCCCCAGAAATCAGCTTCATATCTGGGCTAGACTTCCAGAGAACCAGGGCACCATCCAGCCTCAGGTTCACCCAGGAATGAGCTACATATCTGGGCTAGACTTCCAGAGAACCAGGGCACCATCCAGCCTCAGGTTCACGCAGGAATGAGTTACATATCTGGGCTAGACTTCCAGAGAACCAGGGCACCATCCAGCCTCAGTTACACCCAGAAATCAGCTTCATTTCTGGGGGGAGATCCAGCTGAAACAGCCCCCCTCTCCATCCATCCACACACATCTCCGGAGCGGGTGTGCTGAGCTGCAGGGTTCTGGGAGGAAAAAAAGCAGGGCAGACTGGGCCCCCAATGCAGTGGGGGCACACTGGAGGGGGGCATGGGGCTGCGTTTGAATGAGAGAGAGGCAGAGGAGTGGTTCTTCTTGGAAGAAACATCAGGTAATATTTTTAGTTTATTAATTTACCGATGGAAACACCTGGGAGCGCGTGGGTGCACACAGACACACAACAAAACAGACAGACATGCACACGCGCGCACAAACCAATCAATGAAGTGGACCGACTGCGGAGTTGGGGGGCGGGGTCTGTGTCAACAGGGGCAGAGACCATCTCCTTTTAGCAGAAACACGGGGAGATATCCTGGTTATTGACAATGATGGGAAAAAAGCAGTAGCTCTAGCAGAAGCGCCCATCGACCGCCGCGGAAAAAAAAAATCGCGTCTGGTGTGACCAATAGAGCGCCGCGAATCGGTGCGCACTCCGCTCCGCCTCGCGGCGCTCTCGCGTCCGGTGTGACTCCGGCGTAAGTACTTTACCCAGGCTTGGCTCTGCGTCTGGAGCTCCAGGAACCCCTTGGGAGGTTGAGCACTGCACCCTGCCTGAGGTGTACCTCCCTGGGAGGGCTCAGCTCCCTGAGGATGGAGCTCCATCTGGTCCCTGGGAACCTTCCCAGCCAGGTGCTCCATCTGGTCCCGGGGAACCCTCTCAGCCAGGTGCTCCATCTGGTCCCTGGGAACCTTCGGAGCCAGGCGATCCATCTGGTCCCTGGGAACCTTTGGAGCCAGGCGCTCCATCTGGTCCCTGGGAACCTTTGGAGCCAGGCGCTCCATCTGGTCCCTGGGAACCTTTGGAGCTCCAGCCGGGCCCTGCAGGCTGAGCATTGCTCCCCGCTCCAGGTGTCCCTCCCTGGGATCCAGGACTGGAGCTCACCCCCTTAACCTTTGTGCTCTCCTAGGACATACGACAGATGTGTTTGTGTGAGTACATAAAAGTGGGGTCATTTTAAAAAACGTTTCCGTATTCAGGACTAGTCCTTGACAAGCGAAAATAGGTAGAGCCCTCGAGAAGCGAAAGGGACCCTTTTTTCCCCCAAAATTTTTGTAAGTTTCAGACACCCTCTATCACCCATGGCCACTAGGGGGTGCCAAAAACACCCCTAAAATGTTCATGTCTCTCCGCTGTCACCAGGGGTCGCCAGTTCACCTTGTTAGTTCCTCTACCGACCACTAGGGGTCCTCTCATGTGCAATTCTGTCTCAGGCCACTAGGGGGCGTGGTTTTCCCCTCTATCACCCATGGCCACTAGGGGGTGCCAAGAACACCCTTAAAATGTTCATGTCTCTCCGCTGCCACCAGGGGTCGCCAGTTCACCTTGTTAGTTCCTCTCCCGACCACTAGGGGTCCTCTCATGTG
>NC_050528.1:13845967-13849021 GCF_002922805.2 Oryzias melastigma
GGCCCTGCGACGGACTGGCGACCTGTCCAGGGTGTACCCCGCCTTCGCCCTTCAGTAGCTGGGATAGGCTCCGGCACCCCCGCGACCCAGAAAGGGAAGAAGCGGTCAGGAAGATGGATGGTTTTGGCTTTTATTTTGAAGGAATGAAAAGACGTGCTAACCGGAAGTCGTCCACGAGGCTGACGTGAAGGCTGCATGTGCTTTGTTTCTGCTTAAAACGGTTTGAAAACAAAGTTAAAGGTTCAAACAAACTAAAGTTTACCATATCCCATAGCACCTGGTTGTTGAGGGAACAAGGTTTGTCACATTTTTATGTTTTGGCGATTTTTAGTTGTGTTTTCATATAGTTGTACGTTGTCAGCACATTTTATTTTGCCCAGTAGGTGGCACTGTAATGCCAAGCTAATGTTGAGTCATGGTTGAAATTAACTCTAATATTAGGATTTATTTATGTATTTACAGAAAGGAACAGAATTATAATTTGATAAATAAGTTTGTTAAAATATAGTTACATTATTTGATTTGTATCAGAGGTTAAAATTCTCAAAGTAGTAAATGAATGGTGTAGGGTTGTAAGGTTATAAGGTAATTAATAAAACAAAAAGGGTTGAAATGGTGAATACAACTGTAAGGGATATTAAATGTATTAGTATTTTTTTGTTGTAGCTCTTACGGTGTGTTCACACACAAGGATAAATAAAAAGGGTTGTGAACCATCAGTTTGAGAGACCATCTTTTCGACCAGGGGATGCTACAGTAAGAGCTTGCCCTGAAGCACGAGCTTCAGCCACGAGGTCCCAGAAAGAGTCGCTCCACCACGGTTTCATCACTGCGACTCAATCCAAGGTCAACTGGGATTCGATGGTCTACACCACTATCTCATTTACAACAAGGAAGCATCTAAAGAGAGTCCATAGAACAAAGACGACTATGAAGTAAGTGAGGAAGACAATCTTCACCGCTCCACTCGTCAAAGAAAATGCACGGAAAGGATGCAGATGTATCAGGAGGAGGAGGCACACAGAAAGGAGAAACGGCTTCATCATCTTTACGAACAATAGAAAAAACAAATACGTATAACACGTGAGCAACTTAAAGAAAACATCTCAGACAGTCATATTGGTCAACTTTTGGACAATTTAGAACATGAAAGAGACAATGTTATCAAGTTATATGTTGAAATCAGAGATCACATTTCCCCCAGTATGGACACAAGACGTCTCATAGATGCATGTGAAGCTGTCACAGCAGACATAATTAAAGTGGCACATGAAAGACTTTCAGGAGTGGATGACTATGATAGCGACAAAGTAAAGGTCCGTCTCCGTGAACTTTTGAAGAAGGACTATGCTCACTCCATTTATGGTTTTTCTGTCACATTCTCAGATCAGCACTCCTCTGTAAGCAAATCACATTCATCTTCAAAATCAGTTGTGGCTGCAAGGAGAGCAGAGGCTGCAGCAGAATTAGCAGCTAAGGAAGCAGAATATGAAGTGGTAAGAGAAGAAGAGAAACAAAGGGAAACGATTGATTTTTTGAACCGTGAGCTAGAGAGACTAAAGGTGGAAAAGGAAGTAAAGGTTGCACGAGCTAGACTGAAGACTTATGATGAAGAAATGAAAAGGGAAAACAGTGTTTATTCTGCAGATGTGAGCAGATCAGTGCAGCAGATCCCCATAATATCATCTCCCACTCCAATGCTCAATAGTAATGTGGTCATCCCTTCACCTCCACAAGCAGACGTCTTCTACTTAGCACAAGCCGTGCAAGACAGTATTGCAATGAACAGACTGCCAATGCCAGAGCCCTACATTTTTACAGGTGACCCAATACAGTTCATTGAATGGAAAGCTGCATTGACTGCCCTCATAGATAAAAAGAACATCTCACCCGCTGACAAACTGCACTATTTAAAGAAATATGTTGGAGGACCAGCTCGAAAATCACTTGATGGCATATTTTACAGAAATGACAGTGATGCATACAGGGATGCATGGGAACGTCTCAACGAAAGATATGGTCAGTCATTTGTTATGCAAAGAGCATTCAGAGAAAGGCTTGCAAACTGGCCTAAACTACAAACTAAAGATGCTGCAGGCTTCAGAGCATTTGCTGATTTCATCCAGACATGTCATGAGGCCATGCCCCACATCAAAGGCTTAAGCATTCTCAACGATTTCGAAGAGAACCAGAAACTTGTTCAAAAGCTCCCAGACTGGGCAGTTGCAAGGTGGAATCGTCAAGCTACTCAGTTCATAAAGGAGAGTGGTGACTTTCCAAGTTTCAAGGACTTTGCTCAATTCATGTCATCTGAAGCAGAGATCGTGTGCAATCCAATTACTTCATTCCATGCACTCCGGTCATCAGATACAACTGCAAGTAAAACTCAAAGGGACAAAAGGCCAGCTTGTAACGTTCTGCACACACAGACAGCAACAGAAACTGACAGTTCAAAACAGAAAAGACCCAATGTAAAACTCTCATGCATGCTTTGTCAAGATGAAGGGCACAATCTTCACAGTTGCTTACTGTTTAAAGGAAAATCACTCGATGAAAGAAGAAAATACATAAAGGAGAAAAAACTGTGTTATGGCTGTCTGAAACCTGGACACAGTGCAAAGGACTGCCGCTATAGGCATGTGTGTGAAATATGCAAGAAGAAACATCCCACGTGTCTCCACGATTTTAACTATGACAGGGAAAAACAAGTTACAAGTCCAAATCAGAGCAATGAAGAACTGACTGCAACCACCCTGTCTCTCAATGCTAAGACGAACGAACAAGGTGTGAGCACCTCCATGATTGTACCAGTTTGGGTTTCCTCAGAGCTCCATCCGGGTAAAGAACAACTTATCTATGCACTTTTAGACACCCAAAGTGACACAGTGATCCTGCTAACACTAAAGACTGTATCCCAGTTAACCGTGCACACATTCCTTCGTCGGGGGGGCGGGTCGCCTACACCTGGGGGCCGGGATCACTCCCTCTCTGGCTCTGGGGCGGGTTGGGGCAACCCCCTCGGGGCCCGCCCTGGCTCCAGGCGGTGCCCGTCTT
>NC_050528.1:13852293-13852870 GCF_002922805.2 Oryzias melastigma
ATGCCTGAATTAATGAGATCAGATCAAATGGATTCTGGATTCCAGGCATCAACAAAGCAGTGGCTTCTTTTGTGCACAAATGCGTAAAGTGTTGTAAAATAAGGAGAGGCACAGAAGAGCAAAAAATGGCTGATCTTCCGCCACAACAATTGGACCCATCGCCACCGTTTACATATTGCGGAATGGACTGCTTTGGTCCTTTTCTAACAAAACAAGCTCGCAAGGTGCATAAGCGTTATGGACTTCTTTTCACATGCCTTTGCTGCAGAGCGGTTCCCGTAGAAATGTTGGATGACATGACTACAGATGCCTTTATCAATGGACTCCGCTGCTTCATCGCAATAAGAGGAGCAGTTAGAGAAATAAGGTGTGATCAAGGAAGCAACTTCATTGGAACAAAAGACGAACTGAAAGAATGCTTGAAACAAGTAGATTCTGACAGACTGGTCACATTTTTAGCTAAGAAACAGTGTGATTTCATCCTGCACACTCCTCATTCAAGCCATACAGGAGGCGTATGGGAAAGACAAATCAGAACAATTCGGAATGTTCTTCGCTCATCAGCATCACTTTCCTC